>NC_056746.1:661747254-661812254 GCF_019279795.1 Protopterus annectens
TATGGGACTTGCAATGATTGATATTGTGTTTCAGGGCAGATCTGCTTAACTGTGGGGGAGGGAGTTATATCAATACTTACAGGAGGTATTTAGCTTGGGCCCCCTCGCCCCCATTAATGGTGTCTTTGGTCATATATATATTTGTTATGTTCTCTTTTGTGTATATATATATATATATATATATATATATATATATATATATATATATATATATATCTGCTTATATATATATATATATATATATATATATATATATATATATATATATATATATCCACATAAATATGTAGACATATATATCTATAGATGTATGCATATGTGGGTCTACTTCATAAGAACGAAAGACCACAACACCGAAGCACACAACACCGAGACCAGAATCATGAAACCCCAAAACACCGAAAATCACATAACTGCAAAACACACACAAACACACACACAACTGCCCCAAACTACCGAACACACAATTCTACACTAGAGATAGGCACCCCCCACACCCCCCCACTTTAATATTCTACCTCTGAGATCACATAGACGCACAAGGCAAACTCACACCCACACATTACAGTCCCTCACACAGACACACACACACACACACACACACACACACACACACACACACACACACACACACACACACACACACACACACACAGACCACACTCACAACACACACTTACACACAGCAATACCCCTCACAAATACACTTACACATGCATACTTACCTACAGAGGAACACCAAAAGCACTAAGTCAAAATCCTGTAATATTGGGATTTTGAATTTCATGCTTTTTGGTGTTCCAGGGTTTCATCCTTCTGGTCTCGGTGTACACACACACACACACACACACATACATCTACATGTATAAATACATTTCCTGTACTGTTGAATGACTGTGCTGGATGATATGTTTTTATGTTTTTCAAAAAAATACACGCAGCACTCCAAGAGTAGAAACATAATATTTTACTGGTGTTTCCGGTACCTCAGCTTGCACCTTCAAGGAATAAATTTTACACCGAGCAGCCTTTTCTTATGTATTGTTAAAGCGTCAATCAATTAATTACCTCCAGCTAATTATTCAATTAAACACTTGTTGTTGCTGTGTCTTTTGACTTTTCCCGGTTAGGGGTCGCCACAGCGGAACTCCGGTCCGCTAATGATTGGTAGTTGATATTTACATGCCGAGTTACCAGCCCTGATGCACAACCTTCAATGAAGGTATGCCCGTTCACGCATGTCTCCACACAGAAGACGCTCTAGCTGAGAATCGAACCGGACAGCATCTTACTGTTAGGCGACAACTCTACTGCAGCACTGTTCAATTAAACACTAATATGTAACTTCATCTTAAATGCATTTTCTTTTACAAATACATTTTCATGTGCAATTTCATGTGCGTGGTATTTTTGTGCAAATATATGAACAAGAATTCATTTAATTATGAAAAGTCAAAGAAATAAATACATATGTTGTATCTAAACCATCCTTTAATTCTGCATAGAGCATTGTCAAGAAATTCTACCATGGCCTTATTTCTTCTTATAAAGTAGACCCCATCATATATTGAATGTACATTTTGTCAACTCACAATATATTCAACAGAGTTTTTATTCATAAATTTACATGTCCCTTGGTTAATTTCAAAACATTTTGCTACAAATATTATATCATTCCTTTAACCCCTGATGTTCAAATCTAAGACTAAGTTTAACCCCCTGGGATAAAGAGTTTTAAAATTAATTATACATTTAGTTTCGAGCAAAGATAAGTTGCTGGATAATTCAGCTCCATGTAATTGTTTGGGCTTGGCTAGCACACTAAAAAAGAAATAACTATCCGAACCTTCATGAACACTAATAAAGTGCTCCGCAGTGCAGGCAGTCAGAACCTTGCTGGGAACTGTTTAGTTTTCCCAGTGACTAGGTGCATTTATCTTGTATACGTTACTTTGGTTAATGTGCCACTTTTTTATGAAAGAATGAATATATCAGTTTCAGCTCTGAGCCAAGAACCATGTAAGTGCTCTGTAAGTGATAAGTCTTTAATAAATTACAGCATTTTATGACAGTGAACTGAAGAGAGTTAAATGTAACTGATTCCTATTTCAGTATGCTCCATCTAATGGCAAAAAAAGATGTTAAATCAGGAATGTTATAAAAGGTAGGCAGCAACATGCATGTCATAAATCATAGTTAATACTTTGAAGAGAAACAACTCCAGTATCATGATAGTTATGTGGGAGTTGCCACAATAGTAATCCCTATCATGCAGATAATTGTTACCACCATAGAAATCAATGAGCCTGCAGTAAGTGTATGTTGTACCAGTTCCTGTTGCATAAGGCCTTTGCAGAGATGTCTGGGGAAGGGAAACAATGACTGTATGGGCTAAATAATCTATGTTAATATACTAAAGCAACTTGCTAATTCATTATATACTAGTACAGCTTAAAATACTGCAGGCACACTGATTCTAATGGTGGCAACAACAATTACCTTTCTTTTGGAAACTGTAGTTTGGAGTAGCCTAATTGACTCTTCCTTTCTAAGAAATTGTTGCATAGAATAGGAGTTTTAAAACATTGAGTTGTGTTAGAATTGATTTTGTGGCTACTGGAAAGGGCTGTGTTATCTGAGATGTGAACTTTTCATCTCTTATAGCTAGATCAGTACCCTTTTCTCAGAAAAATCCTAACTTTTCATCTTCTGAACTGCTCACAGCACTATAATAAGGCAGATTACTTAAACTTATTTATTTTCTGGACTTCTTCACTTCAGTTTGCAAAGCCTTTATTCTGCAGTGTCTCAAAAACAGGAGTTATATCCACTCCTAAATTTCCCTCTTTCTTAGCCTTTCTTGCCATAAAAACGTATTTCTAGCAGCATCTCACATCCTTGTCTTGATATAATTGGCCTTATGGCACTACTTAAACTCTCTGTAGTCATCATTAATCCTTCAATGTTCTTAATATCATTTCCACTGTTCATTTTCCTTATAGGTATCCTGCAAGTCCTCCTTAGACCCTGTGTGTTCTTTCACTAACCTTTCCAAACCAGTACTAGGGCTGGTTGTCTCCAAGTACCATAAGCAGCTCAACCCTTTCTGTTCTTATATATTTAACTTCTTTCCTTTGTGCACTCCTTTCTTTCTAATTCTGATCATCTTCCTAGATTTCAGTAAATTCACTGTTCCTGCCTTTGTGTTGTGTGAATTTTGATTTTTGTACTTTATTTTGGTTCTTGCTTGCATTGTTGTTTTAGTTCTTATGGTTGTTAATGTGATGAACCATCTTTACCCCAGGGCAGTAACCAAGATGTCTCAGTCCTCACCACTGTCTCTGGTAAGGGAGTGTCACTATAAGCAGGGATAGAAATATACAATTTCCCCTAAGAATACACTCGGAACAGGTTCCAAAAGCTACGATTGACTATATGCTTCACTCCAGGTCACCAAATGAGTCTCCACACTAACCACTGCAGAACACTGTGTCTCAGTTCTAGGTATCTGATACACACACTCTTAAATGTCTGATATTCACACATACACCTTCTCTTGGGAAAGACTGACACAGATTAACCTGCTGTGTTTTTTGCACAAATTACAAGGTAACAGCTACCACCAGTCAAATACCACAATACTCTTCATAATAGGTTTCCAATTATATTGGGTAAAATAGATATTGAAACAAATGATAGCATGTATTCCAAGCAGCAAGGTTTTCTGAGTGGCCCTTGTGTTATCACAATAAGCATAAACACTCTCATGTTTTTAAAAATATTCAGTAAATAACCATCCACAATGAGAGGTAGTAAAATATTTAATGCTAATAATAAATAAAAGGATTTAGAACACTTAGATAATGAATATCTCAAAAACATCTGGCTCTGCCCTTGTAGTTCTCCCAGATAATTTCCTCTTTCCTAGTACTTTCACACCTCTCTCATCACCCTTAGATAGCGTGATCCTATTTCTCCATATGAGTTGAAACTTTTGGCACAAGCCCTGTCAGATTTTTAAGTGCTGCAGTGATCAAGAATCTCTGTATTATGCTATGACATATGTCATTATGCAATTTTCTTTGTCAGTCAATTTTGTTAATAATATGTTTCTTTGATTTTGTTTTGGACTCAGTGTTAAAATACGCAGTTATCTACATATCAGTATGTGATATACTCTGTGTTGTGCTGTTGCAATAATTTTTTCTTAGTTACCTTAGTTAACATATGACTGCTAATGTATAATTTTTAGATCTTACTAATTGTATCATTATTATTGTTGTTTATGGAGCTTTTCTCCCCGGTGCTCCACTGAAAGTATGTTCCTGGCCAAGGCAGACACTACCTTGTTAACAAATGTAAATAAATAAATACATAACTGATTCCAATAAACAACAGAGTTTCACACACAGGAAATATGAAAATAATGCTATAGGATAGATCTTACATTGATTTTAGAAAACCTTTAACTAACTAGCTGTAGTTCCGAGATTATCTGAATATTAACTGTTCCTATCTAATCTAAATAAATCAGCAAGGCAAGATTATGCTCTTACTTCTGCGAGGCAAGATGAGAAATTATGTCTGCAGTCCAGTCTGTTGTCTGTCCTCGGTTACTGGAACAACTACTCTGGAAACAACTGGAATACTACTGCTGAACAAGCTCTGGAATACTAACAACCAAACAACTAACTCAGAACCTGCTATTATAGCAGATTTTTCTAAAAGTAGCAGGAAACTGCTATGAGAATTTTACTCTCTCATATCAGACTTTGAAAACTAAACAAACAGCTGCAGTGAAGATTCTATTCTCCCAGCTCTGGCACACAATGACATCACAGCTAGGTCAGCTGACTCTGGGATAACATACATTCAGAATTCTCTTAAAAAAACATGTACATCTGGTCAGCCAGAAGAACACTGTTTGACATTCAAACATATTGCATAAATTAGAGTGATAATCAAAAGATATAAAGATATTAAAAAATTATAGCTAGTCATGCTGGCATATGTAACACAGGGTAATTTACAATTATTTACAAAACTTCAGCCAGTCATGCTAGCACAGATAACAATATGTAATATCCTCACAGTTAATTGGGTCAGGACTGCAAAAGAATTCCTGTGGTCTACTCCACTTACCATAATAAAATTCTAGGAGTAATAATAAAAATGCAGTGATACTGGAACTTCAGTACTACACAAAAGATCAAGATATGATAAAAACTCACTTTTTCAGTTCTGGACCATAGTGTAGTCCTTTAAACCAGACATGCCTGGTAGTCACAGAACTATTACAAACATAGTGCATACTGGTCAAAAAAATAAAGCAAATGCTGAGAAACCTCAAATATTTTACATCCACTATGCTAACTGTGATCAACACTATTTCTCTTTTGTAATGAAGTGCCATAAGTTTAACAAATTACCTTACTACTTCATTTACTTTATACCTGTAAAATAGTATAATCCCTGTACATGTACATACATGACCGAAGTCGTCCAGCATTCCTGCACTAATCATAGGCTTCACCTTAGTGTAATTACTATTACTAAAGTATCTCTTGTAGATGTAAATTCCATTCAAGCTTTTTTAAAAATCTTCATTCATTTATTATTAGGCAACTTGGTCACATAGTCTCTTCTTTATCTCAAATAAAATCTTAGCCTATTGGCAGAATACCTTAATAGTATCACTAACTAAAATTAAGACTCTTTCTGGTCCAGCAGACTTCATACCAGTGCCCAGTCTTTAACTGAGAGCAAAAAATCATTGCTTGCCTGATTTACAAATGGATCATAGACTATGCAAAACATGCAAAGCTTTCTGTGCTACTTGCAGTATGCCTCATAGATGTCTTTATAGGTACATACTAGGCTAAAAACCACAAGGGCCTTTTTAAGCCTAGTCATGCATCCCAAATCTCTGACAAGTTCTGATACCCTTAATAAGATGAGCCTGGGAGATGAACCATTTACAGGTTACCATTGTCTATTAGACACAGATGCCAAACCAGGGATGAATTTCCAGTTTTCCATCCAATTGTCCAAGTTGCACTTGAATTGGATTAGGGAGGAACTCTGCTTCACATTGATGGGGAGCCTGTTCCATAGACAAGGCAGTTTCTGGGATACATACCTACAGTATCTCTCCAGCAGGTTCTATTTATATCACAGGCAAGGTTTAAGTCTTTAGAATGGGAAATTCTGGTGCTGTTTGTTTTGTGGATATGCAGGAGGTCCATTAAACATTATGAACATATCATCGAGAAACCTAGTGTAGAAAAGTAATTTAGATTTATAATCTCCTTCATTCAGTAGGAAAGATCTCTCCCAGAATGCCATGACTAAATTAGCTATACTCCCCCCACATGGGGAACCCATGGCTATCCAGATTCTTTGGTGATATAGTTCTTTCTCAAACTTTAAGAAATTGTATGAGAGAACAACATCAATCAACTCTCCTACCAATTGTCTTTCTTCACTTGGTGCTCCCAATGATGTTAGCATTGCAGGTACCCAGTCTACAGCTATATTGTGAGGAATGGACGAGTAAAGGTCCTTCACGTCGATAGTTACTAGCAAGCAGTCAGGATGGAACCCTAAAGTGTTAATGGAACTTAAGAAAGACCATGAATCTTTTGTAATTTGCCTTTCCTTTAACACATACTTTTGTAAAATCCTGTCCAAAACCTTGGCGCAGGTGTATGTGATACTGTTCCTCCCATCCACCAAGGGTCTCATTGGTGGGTTGTTGATATTTTTATGAATTTTAGGGATTCCAAACAACATAGGGGTTCTTGGTGTAATTTGCTGCATGTAACTGTAGGTCTCCCTATCAATACGTGCCTCAATATACAATTCCTCTATGAAGCCCCTGATCCTATGGTGCGCTGTATTCATCTCCCTAATGGATGTTTTTGAGTAAGCTTCACTATTGACAATCTGATGCATTCTGGTAGTATAATCATCACTGGACATAATAGTGATGCCACCCCCCTTATCTGGCTTCATCAAACGGACCGGGGCCTCCCTGAGGAACTGTAATTCAGATCTTTCTTCCTTGGTTATATTGTGAGTATTGTAACCGTGTTTAGGTTTTTGTTTTTTAATATTCCTCAAGTCTAGTTCCATTGCCCTCTCAAAGATTGCAAGTGTAGGGTGTAATGGGGGGTTGAAAACACTAGGTACATAAAATTCAGATTTCCTGTTTAAGTCTTTACCCATAAGATATAGTAAATTGAGCTTCCTCGTGAACAGTTTCAAATCAACCAATGTACAAGCTAAATCAAAATGAGAGGAAGGTACAAAGGTGTATCCTTTAGCTAACAATTCAACCGTCTCAGTACTAATGTTGTAGTCGGTGTAATTAAACACCTTGAAATCACCACTCTCATTCAATAAAATCCTACAACTATGGTTCGGAATTTCTGGAGGGGCATCACCTTGTGCCAGAATCACCACCTCTTCCTCCTGGCCCCCCTCCTTTTGTTGTTGTTCTGCCCCCATGTAGTGGAGGCTCCCAGTCGAAAATTTCCACTCTGGTGATTACCATTCATGTTAACACCATTGCTATTGTTAGTAACTGGGTTTTTATATTGGTTCGCTATCCTTTCACTCCTCCTCACATCAACGGTGTTGACTTGGCCATTATATTCAATGTCCTCATCCCATTGATCCTAATTTTGGTTCCTCGAATCCCCTTCCATGACCCTAGAGACACTTGTATTCACACCCAGATCCCCGGTGATTAAGGCCTTACTATTAGTGTGCACTGGTGGTTTAGGGTATGCTTTGCCAGACCTATAGTCATTTAAGTCTCTAGTGATTTTTTTATTTTTAGTTAGATTAAGTCTGCTGAGATGTTCATCGATGCTTTTAAAGCATCTCTCGTATTCAAACTGATATCTCCCATAGTCGATGTCATTTTTAATGCCATTGTCCAATTCATCTATTTCAATCAGTAAAGCATCGATCAATATTTGATACTGTTCACAAAATAAACCTAAAAGCTCTAGTCCATGTCTGTCGAACAAAGTTAGCAGAGCACTGTGGAAAGACGACCCTTCCACAAGTCCTGCAGGAAATTGCCATTGCCTTAGTCCCTTCGGTACTATTTTTAATTTAATGCATTCACGGAAGTATGCAACTTCAAGTTGCAACTTCCGCACTTTAAATAACTTGTTATCAAAAAAAGTCAGTCTGGTTGCTAAATCATGGCTTACCTCTTCTTGGTTCACCAAGTTAACAGTCGTTCCTTCGTTGTTAAAGTGAAATTCTCTATGCACCCATACATCCAAAGTTGGTGCTGGAGCGATGTTTCTTTCAGCCTGTGCAGGTCTAATCCCTTGGTTTGCTGTTTGTGTTTGTTCAACATCACCATTGCCCCGTCGCCGATCACCCAGATGCTGCTCGCTACTGTTGTTACTTCCCGGTCAGATGACACCACTACTAGTTCCACTGTTTTGAGCTCCTTGCATACCCAGTACACTTTCACGGATATTGTTGTCCCTCTCCTGTAGTTCTTGTTGGATGCGGGTTGTAGCGCTAACCTGTTGGGACAACCGATCAACTTTTTGAGTTAGTAGTTCAATTAACATTGTAAGATTCCCTTCATTCGCTTGGGAGTTGCCGTTATTCGCGAGAGAGTTTCCTGAATCCATTCGACACTTGCACAAACCACTAAAGGAACGAAAAAAGAAACTGGTAACCAAAACAGTTGGAAACAGGACCCTCTTCACGAAAATGCTAAAAATAACTTTTGTTTATTGACTTAAAGTGCGTTCAGTATCATACACTTTTCGACAAGCCAGTACTTGACTTCTTCAGAAGACAAAACAGTGAAACACTCAAGTGGGCTTGCCTTTATACAATTTCATTAATAAAAAAACTAATTAAAAGGCCATAATTAGGTTAATAAACCTATTAACCTATTACCTGTTAAAACATTTTGTATTGCAATCAATGAAGTACAAGTATTGAATTACAACCATTACATACAGACTTGCAAAACATTTACAAAACCATTACTATGCATCCAAACCACAACAAAGAAACGCATATGAAATAAGTTGAAGTAAAAAAAATATATATGTACTTGTGTATGTAGAAAGGTATATACACACATATAAAATAAACTACATGCAGTCTACAAATTGAGGTTAATTGTAGATTTTAAAATACTAATCTGCTAGAAAACAACAGACCTAAATGTAGTATGTAGCCACATTCCTACATTTCTTTACCCCTTATTTATACAGTTGGTAAATATTATACTATACAAACAAATTTTTATGTAATAAGTACTAATCATTGATATATGAATGTGTATAGGGAGACCTACCTGTTTGTATCAAAAAATAAATCTACTTGACTCACACTGTATAACATCAATGTACTGGTCTCTTAGATACAAAAGTTCATAAAGACCATTAAGTACCAATGAAGGGAGGGTGACAATATGTGCACCTTAGTGTTACCAAGTGTTTGCCTCTTGAATTTAATAGAAACTAAAACAATCATATAAAAACTGGGTCAGGACTGCAAAAGAATTCCTGTGGTCCACTCCACTTACCATAATAAAATTCTAGGAGTAATAATAAAAATGCAGTGATACTGGAACTTCAGTACTACACAAAAGATCAAGATATGATAAAAACTCACTTTTTCAGTTCTGGACCATGGTGTAGTCCTTTAAACCAGACATGCCTGGTAGTCACAGAACTATAACAAACATAGTGCATACTGGTCAAAAAAATAAAGCAAATGCTGAGAAACCTCAAATATTTTATCCACTATGCTAACTGTGATCAACACTATTTCTCTTTTGTAATGAAGTGCCATAAGTTTAACAAATTACCTTACTACTTCATTTACTTTATACCTGTAAAGTAGTATAATCCCTGTACATGTACATACATGACCGAAGTCGTCCAGCATTTCTGCACTAATCATAGGCTTCACCTTAGTGTAATTACTATTACTAATGTATCTCTTGTAGATGCAAATTCCATTCAAGCTTTTTTTAAAAATCTTCATTCATTTATTATTAGGCAACTTGGTCACACAGTCTCTTCTTTATCTCAAATAAAATCTTAGCCTATTGGTAGAATACCTTAATAGTATCACTAACTAAAATTAAGAATCTTTCTAGTCCAGCAGACTTCATACCAGTGCCCAGTCTTTAACTGAGAGCAAAAAATCATTGCTTGCCTGATTTACAAATGGATCATAGACTATGCAAAACATGTGAAGCTTTCTGTGCTACTTGCAGTATTCCTCATAGATGTCTTTATAGGTACATACTAGGCTAAAAACCACAAGGGCCTTTTTAAGCCTAGCCATGCATCCCAAATCTCTGACAAGTTCTGATACCCTTGATAAGAGTAAGCATGAGCCTGGGAGATGAACCATTTACAGGTTACCGTTGTCTATTAGATACAAATGCCAAACCAGGGATGAATTTCTAGTTTTCCATCCAATTGTCCAAGTTGCACTCGAATTGGATTAGGGAGGAACTCTGCTTCACATTGATGGGGAGCCTGTTCCATAGACAAGGCAGTTTCTGGGATACATACCTACAGTATCTCTCCAGCAGGTTCTGTTTATATCACAGGCAAGGTTTAAGTCTTTAGAATGGGAAATTCTGGTGCTGTTTGTTTTGTGGATATGCAGGAGGTCCATTAGAGTGGGGTCTGACAATGCCCTGTATGCCAGACATAGATCTCCCCTCAAAACCCTATAGGAGACACAATACAGGGATAGGGCCTTGAGGCAGTCTGCATAGGACATATCACTTACGCCTTGTATTATTTTAGTGAAGAACCTCTGTGGACATTCCAGTTAGGTACCTGGTTAGGTACATACCAAAGGGGGCATTGCACTCAATGATAGGTCTTATGGATGCCGAATACAGTGGAACAATGACTTCCTTGGACTTAGATGCCATACCTTTGTTTATAAGTTGCACAACATAGAATAATTTCCTCACCACTGTAGACATGTGATGATCAAAGGCTCAATTACTACCAATGTGTGCCCTAAGTCCCTGACTACTGGATCATCTCTAAGGAGTGTGTTGTCAATATGATAGCTACCAGGGATGGATGACTTCCCAAAGGATACTATTATGCATTTTTTGGCACTTAGTTTTAGTCTATGGCTCTGACACCAGTTGTTTGTCTGTGTCACCCCTCCTGGTGAGCATTTGTGTCAGTGTGAGATTCAATGACAGCTCTTAATTTGCAATCATCTGCAAATTTAGTCAGCCAAAGACCACTGATATTGGCCTTGACTTCTGAGAAGTGAATGCCAAAAAGGAGTGGTCCAAGGACTGATCCCTTTGAGACTCCACTTGTGACTGGCCTCTTTGTACAGGTGGCCTCCCCTAGTCTAACTTCCTGGGTCCTGTCTGTGAGCCAGTTGGCTATCCACCTGGTGACATATGGGTTTGTACCTAACCTGTTCAGTTTTTCAATAATACCCAAGTGGGGTATTGTGTCAAATGCCTTGGCCAGGTTAAGGTAGGCATTGTGAATGACTTTGCCCTCATCCATTGCTTTGGTGACCTTCTTGAAGAAGTCCACCAGGTTGAGTAGGCATGATCTGCCCTTGATGAAACCAAACTGGGTTGGGTCCAGTGTATGGAGGTTTACTATATCTCTATGGATCATCTCCATGATAATTCTTTCCATGGCTTAACATATGAGACTAGTGAGATTTATGGGTCTGTAGTTTCCAGGGTCTGTCGATGGCCCACCTTTGTACAGGGGGATAATTGTTGCCTTTCTCCATTAATGAGGGATGAAGCCTGTTTGGAGGCTACAATTAAATAGTAATTCCAGAGGCCCTGATAGGTCATGTTTCATGCTATTCAGAAGGCATCCTGGGATATTGTCCAAACCCATTGATGTGTTCTTGAGAGCATTAAGGACCTATTCCCTAGTAATACTAGGGGGAGTTATATTTGATATTTCCTGAGGGAAGGTTGAGGGGGAGAGATGGGTAAAGTTGGAGATTAATTTATCAGTCAGGAGGTTTGCTATATCGGCTGCCTTAGTATAGGTGACTGCATTTACAATGAGCTCTAAACACAATTGTGCATTGCCTTTGAGGTTGCGGACATAGCTAAAGAATGCTTTGTGGTTGTCCTTGGGAGGCCAAACGTACCTCAGATTTGCTTTGACAGACTTTCTTTGTCCTTAGTTTGTTTAGTTTGATGAGAGTGCTTTTATTCTGTTGGGTGCTGCACCTCCTAATTTTTGCCATGATTTTCTTCCTCCTGTTATACAGCTGACTGATTTTGTGATTCCACCAGGGTGGCTTGTTTTTTGAGTTAGTTCTATACTTCTTCCTAGTGGGCACAGCAGCCTCTATGCAGCTATTAACATGCTTGTACAGGGTTTCTGTGAACAGTTCTACATAGGCAGAAGTGTTCTCAGGTTTTATTGGGGCTTGAAATCTTGCCAGGTTCTCACTTAATAGCAAGGGATTAGCCTTAGAATAGTTCCTGAATATTCTAGGTTTAGCTGGTGGTCCAGGTTTAGTTTTTACTTCAAAGGAGACCATTTTGTGGTCTGACCTTACCAGGGAAGGCATTACAGTAAGGGGTGTGCAGCAATGTCCCATATTAGTGAGGACCAGATCCAGTATGGCTGCACCCCTCATTGATATATTGACTATCTGGTCCAGGGAGTTTGTGTTTACAAACTCCAGGACTCTTTATGCATGTACGTTTGTTGTCGTATAGGATTCCCAGTTAATAGTGGGGTAATTAAAGTCACCCATGAATATGGTATTGGGTTGGATGGTTAGTGTTTCTAATAAGTTTAAATACATGCTATGGATTTCCTGGGTCATAGAGGGGGGCCTATAGCTTGCAAGGAAGTGGTATTGAATTTTACCTATGGTGATTTGTACATGGAGCAGCTCAGGTGCATTGTCCTGTTTGACCAGCCTTGAAGTATATTTATTTTTGGTGTAAATAGAGACACCTCCACCTTTAGTCTTTGCTTGTGAAGTAGCTGGCCTAAGTGTGTGGAAGGTATTATAACTTTGCACTGCTGGTGTGCTCTCTGTGGCTTTAAACCATGTCTCAGTGACCGCACAGACATCAGCATTTTCTGGGGTAAAGAGAGCTTCTAGGGAGTAGAGTTTTTTATTTAGACTCCTAGCATTGAGCAGTAATACCTTTAGGTTTTCTTGTTTTTTATTTGCTATGCTGGAAGTACTTTCATTTTATCATTGCCTAAAAAAGGCACTATGGGGGAAGACAGTGTTTTAGCTAATATTCAAAAGCCTAGAGGGGAGAGGTGTACACCATCCCTAGCAAAGCAGTGTGGTCTGTTGACCATCTCCTTCCATGCTGACAAATATTGCACCCCCTTAGAATGACACCAGAAACTAAGCCAATTATTAAAGTCAATCATCTTTTGTTCGCATTGTGGCATCATCCTTGGAGAAGGTAACATTTTGCTCAATGCTAGTCTCATACCAGTCTGAAACACATATTCCAAGAGATCCAAGATGTTTCTCTTCAAATAGTCTAGGGAGGTACGTCTCAGGTCATCTACTCCCACATGGACTATGACAGAGTCATACCGGTAATTGTGGTTCAATGACCTGAGTGCATGCGTAATGTGACAGATCCTTGCCCTTGATAAGCAACTGGCCATAACTTTCTCCTTACTCAGCCTGGTGAGATGGACATCAGTATGCCTCACAATGGAGTCTCCAATGACTAGAATGTTGGATTGTGTAGTAACTTGCCTTATGGGCTTAGAGGTAGTGGCTTTATGAGATGTAGCTCTATGTGTTGATGTGGGAGTTGTTTTGAAAGAGCTCATTTGGGGCTGTTGAGGGTATGTGTTATGTGTACTTTGTCTAGGAGGTTTTTGTGGTTTAGGAAGGCTACATGTAAGTGCCTCAGCATATGCGGGTCTATATGCCTGCTTTGAATTTTTGTGTGATGGGTGCAGAGTGTGTACTACTGACAACCTTATTGACATTAGGAGTACTTTTATGTGGGAGTTTTGCCTCCAGAGACATTGTGTAAATACATCTCTCACATACCATATCGGGTTGTTTTAGAATTAGCTGGTTGTCACCAAACATGAGCCAATTTTTACATTGCTTCAGGATGCCCATATCCACCAAGCCAGTAACAGGACCATAGGAAAGTTCATATCCATGGCAACAGACCCTTTTTTATTGATTAGACAGATGGAGTAAGAATATCGGAGTATCCCGTTTGCAACTATGTGGACAGTGCTTGTCACTGCAAACTAGTTGTCCTGTATGCAACTAGGTACTGGACAAATTTCAATCGTGCTCTTACCGGAATAATGCCACTCAAGGTGTCTATGTCTGTACAGAGCACTGCCAAACACTTGATGGGAAACTAATACATAGACCTAGAAAATGTAAGGATGAAGTATTTAAGCAGATATTCGGAAGTTAGAAACAAATCAAGGAGTACTTACTGAAAACAAAGGATTAGCTTGTCAAGAATGATGAAAAGAGGGGAGTCACATGAATGGCTACTGCCTGGATACTACTAATGCTGGTCTGACCACAGCTTCACTCTGTAGGGCTACAATGCTCCTTTGGTTCTACTCTTACCAGAAGCAAAATGCTAACAGCAATTCCAAGAAGAAAAGCAGGCCACAGCCTGTTTAGTGATCCACAGTCTTGTCCCAGATGATGCAAGGATCTGTAGGCTTGTAGCCTTTCTCTGGTAGATGCCTCAAACAGCAACAAGACAAAACAGGTGCGTTAAGCACCGATACTCACTCTCCAACCAGAGAAAGTCTGGAATCAATGCAATCTGCTCCTTCTTTCACCAGGATCAGAATTTAAGCACAGATTCCAAGCTGTCACCTATAAAGCAGTTATTAAGTTTTCTGGTGCTCTTTACCAAACAAATTATATTATTTTCTTAAGCACAGATAAAAGGGTTATGACTAGTGAATTATCTACCATAAAGCTGATTTTGTCCCAGATGACAATGCATTGCTTATCACCAGGCTGTCTCTGGTTGGCTTTGCAGAAGAATTAATCCTTTGATTCAAAAATTACTGCTGCAGTCCCTGATTTATGGTATAACTGGATGGAGCTCTGACAATGATCCAGGATATCCAAGACTGATTAGTGGCATGGCTGCTGGTAGAGTTTGGGAGGGGGGTGGGAAAGAGTGGCTTTGCTGGCTTACCCACTCTGGGAGGGTGGAAGGGAGGGTGTTCCACCTGTGATATGCACACAGTTATGGGGATGGTGTCATAATCACAGGAAAAAATTGCCATTAACTATGGCCTTTGAATGGAGCAGCTCTAACTGATGTAATGTGCAGCTATGTGTATGGTGTCACTACCTTGGCCTAGTTAATGTATACTAAAAAACACTCTTGTCACATGCAGGTTCAATATATTATGATGCTATATGCTGCCTGCTCAACTTCTCCTTCCCAGCCCAGTACCTGTGTTGTCCTAACCATGGGGGATAGTACTGTGGACATTTAAGGCAAACATGGTGCAGCTGATGGTCAGTTGGGTAACATGCAAGGAAGGGGGGATTATTGCTCCAAATGAACAATAAATGTCTGCTGTGGTAGTACTGCATCAGATGCTTCTTTCCTTTCCTTTCCTTTCCTTTCCTTTCCTTTCCTTTCCTTCAGATTGCTGCATGGCTCTAATCTATGCCTAGTCCTCTTCTTATTGTTCATTAACAATCTCTCACTTGGTATGTCAGGCAAACATTGTATACAATAATGATTGGCTCTTTTTATTTTCTCTATGCCTGCTGATCACCAAGCCATGACTGTAGCCCTGCCACCTACTCATCCTTCTTAATGGAGGGAGTGCATGGTTGATACATGGTTTTTATCCAGGCCACCATCAGTAGGGAATTTCTGTTAAGATCTACAATTCTTTGTGCCTGCTGGTGAGCTCCTAGGATTAGGCATGATATTGCATGAGTTTATCACCTGCTTGAGTGATGTTACTCAAATAGCTTCACCGACATGTAGTCTGATGCCTTTATCCATGCCCGATGTCCATCAGGGATTGTAGGTGGAGTACATGTGATGGGGACATTTCCCTAACTCTGCCCTGGCAGAGATAAGAACACTACACATTACCATTACGTATCCTCCTCAGACTGGCTTTGGTTATGAGTTGTAGTTACAGCTTCACCCTTCTACACCACAAAGCTGGTTTCCAGATGATGTGCTCTTAGTTCAAGGTCATAAAATTATGAACACATTTCAAAATTCTCTTCAACAGATTTCAAGAAACTCTGGAACTGGTAAGAATCTAATAACCTTAAAGTCAGTACTTACACAACAAATGTAATCATTATCAGGACCACACAATACTTGCTATTTTCACCAGCCTTTCCATTATGGGCTCCTCTGGAATTCCTCTGTATTTTAATATCTCTTTAGATATCTCTGGATCTGGCTGAATATGTCTTAATCTTTAAACTGAAGTATTGTCTTCCTCTCACTGCCTTCTACTCTTCAAAAGCAGCAAGCTTCTTCAGTCAAACCATAGAGCATGTTATACAGACTTATAACTCATTCTGATGCTAGGCCATCACACTTTGTGATTACAGATTATCGTCCACTTGTTGAAAGGGCCACATTCTTACTCACAACAAATTTATGTATGTATTTTTTTATTTATTTATTTATCCTTTGTTGACCAGGTTAGTCCTACTAGGCTTGTATCCTCTTTGCAGGGGAGACCCCAGGTGGTTTTTATACTACTTGGGGAAATATGACCATGGCATTGGAGGACTTCTTCTCTTTTTGATAGGTGCTGCAGAATCTTTCAAAGCCACTTGAGCAACTACCAACTCAAGCAGATGAGACGTCAGTCTAAGGCCTTATCTGAAGGATGGCACACACAGGAGTGCAGCCCCCCCCCCTCCCCATGCTGCACTGAAGTGTCAGCATTCACTCCACCTGATGTGGGGATAGAGCCTACAGCCTTCTGCACCAAAGATGAATGCTGCCATTATAACAATGGTTATGTATCAGCTTTTGTTCACCCTCATCTAACAAATTCGTGTCTACCACCCTTTAATCCTTACTCCTTGCACTGTACTATAACTACAATCACCTTCTTCTTCTTTCTTCAGTTCAAACAGTCTTTTCAAACACTGCCATAGCAGTATGGAATACAGTACCCCTCAAGTCAGACATCTTCCTGCACTTTTTAGCTTTATAATCTGTTTGCTGACTACCTTAAATAAGTTTATCTGTAAGCATTTTGCTGGTTTAGGTTAATGTCTGCAATTTTTATAAACAGAAAGTAATTCCTGGTTTTAGTAGCATGTACTGTAGCTGAGTTCACATTTCTTATAATTAACTGAAATTACTTGAAACTGAATTTATAGTCAAACTTATATGCATTGTTTCTAGTCTAAAATTGTCTTAAACTGCCTTTGTATTTGTATGTTTGCAGCTTACCATGGAGTCAAAAATGTTGCTATTGTTTTCACCGCATGTGCTTCTCTTATGTCTGAACATTTTATCCTGTTTTCAAATGTCTGCCTGCCTTTGGCTAATGGTACGAATGAAAAGGGACTTTGTACCAATGCTTCACTGAGTTAAGAAACAGACAAGCAAATAATAAGTAAAATGCAGGTAATGAACATGTGATTAGAGTCAGGAGCAGAGAAAAACATCACAGGAAGCTCTCACTTTCAGTATGGACAGAGAGACTTAAGTTCTGAGTTGTCTGGAGTTTTTTATCATCTTGTCCTGGATTTCCAACCTCAGTCTTCACTTGTACCCTATATAAGTCAGCTGAGAGCGTATCTAATCATTAATATTTTTGCAAGTCATCATTAGACAGATAACAGTGATAAGATGAGCTGGAATAGATGTTGCACCTGACATAGGAGATTGGTTGGCACTCAGACATTGGGTGGAAAGCACTGATCACTGAGAGCTGCTAAGAACAGGAATAGGATGACAGATATAAGATGGAGAAGTAGCAGTCGATCTGTGCAGAGAATATGTTGGATTATGGTCATAATGGTGAGTCAGTCAATGTTGCTGACACTGTCTACTTTGACCTTGTGACATCTTACATACTATACAAAATAGGTAGAAGAAACATTCTTACAGGTTTACTATAGGTGCTCACGTGAGTAGCTTGTAACACACCTGCTCACAGTCACATGCTTGAAAAAGAAAGTTCTTGAACTCCCGCTAGCCCAGTCTCCCATTTCTAAATTGTCCTTTCAACATCTGAACCTATAAAACTACATAACCTTACCAGAACCTAAACTTTAACTCTAAAATTCTCACCCAGGTCCCATCCCAAGTCCTTGCTTCCCTACCCTAAAATTCAACTCCCTTCCCTAACCCTGGGGACCCAGATCACTCCCTAAACATAAAATTCCAGCCCTCACTCCTAAATCTAAACTCCCCAGTCAATCCCTAACACTAACCCTAAAACTCTTCTTCCACTCGCTTCCTGTTCCATAATTGTAAAACTCTCTTCCTACTTTCTAACCTTAAAGTTCCCATCCCAGTCCTTCACAGCTGCTGCTCAAACTCATATTTGAGTTTCAGGTTTTGCAGCAGACTACATGTGCTACAAGGAGCTCAGGTCCCTGGCTTTCAGACAGTGGTTTTTAAGCACTTGGGACTCCATTGTTTATAGTATTCCCCATTCTCAACTGTGTTTATGGTTACATTTTTTCACAGGTAAGCATCCTATTACCAATTTACTTGCAAATGTTTCCTGTAAAACAGCTTAGCAAATTCTTCTGTTTTGGATATGTCCACTGGTGATAGCTGTATCCATATCACTTTAATCAGAACTGAAACTACACTGCAGGCTGCATCTGATAACCTCTACAACTTTATAATCCAAAATGTTATACATTTATCTTTACTTCTGATTGTCAACAGGCAGCATGTGTGGATGCCATATTTGATTCATACGACACTATTGTTTATTACTAGCTACATACAGCTGTAATCTACTAATCCTAACTACACTGCAGAGTATTAATAATAACCTTACTTTTGCAAGCATGAAGAATTCAGCACACATTTTTCCTCTCATTTAGAAAATTGGTAGAATTCAATTGTCTCCTATATGGTGTAAAACTTATGTACTGGAATTTCAACATTAGCAGCCCTTTCGAAAAGAGTGCCATCTCTATCTTACAGCAAACAAATCATGAGTACATCTTGCCTTAAAGATAGATGCTATAGCCAGAGAGCAAACAGCAAATAAGCACTTAGCAGCAGGTGGCCCTACCTGTAATACAATGTTTTCTCCCTGTAATAGACTAACTAGGATGGCATGGTGGTAGCATTGTCACCTCACAACAAGAGGTTCTCTCGTTTGATTCTTGGCTGGGGTTCCTTCTGGGTGGAGTGTTTATTTGGATTTGTTCTAGTTTTCTCCCACATTATGAAGATATGCATCTGGAGTGTTTCTCCCCAGGCCTCTGCTGAAAATTGGCTTCATTCTAAGTTGGACTTTCCTGGTTAACACATAAAAAAAAAAACAGTTACCACAGACATTTATTTCAGAAAGAAACTGAGAACAAGACAATTTCACAAAACGCAAAAAAGCTTAAAATGGCATGATCATTCTCAATTGAAGAATCAGAACTTGCTTTTAAGCAGAAGCTGATTTTAATCCTGTTTTTAGTACACCAAAACCAGTGCAAGTCACCAGTTAGGTTCCCTTGCTCATATTAATTTTTCCCTTACTTATTTATTTTCAAATAAATAGTAGAAGACTTGAGATAAAATGATGCAACTCATCAGTTTAATAAGAAAAGAAAAATGTAAACTAATATATTGTAAACAAATAAAGAGCAGACTCTAAGTAGACCGTGCATCTGGCAAGATTAGCATTTAAGATTATCCTTGGGAAGTTTGTCAAGGGTGTTGTAAATACTCTGAAGTGTTGCTTGTGCATGCACATTTTAAATTGCCAAGCAGTGACATGACCTCCACTAGGGAGATCCTTCAGAGCCATGGTGTCATTTATTTTTCCTTAGCATGACTAGTTGTGCCCCTGAGTAATCCTCGGCAGTCACTCTCATTCCTGAAACTTGAGTTGTACTCTAAAGCTGTCCTCTTTGTCCCTCATCAGAAAGATGTCCAACATACTGCAGACACCTAGTAGGATTTCAATGCCAGAAGCACTACTGGTGCTCTCTGTTCTACTGTTTATTATTATAATTTTGAAAGGGTGCTTTTTTAACCCGTAATTTCTCTTCTTTGCAGTGAGTGGATTTTTAACATGAAGTAGACTAAAACTGCATAGGTTTTGTTGAGTCCAGGCAGGGCTGTTTTAAAGATGTACTGCTTTCATAACTGGAAGGCAAGTAATTACTAATTAGCCATAGGTTACCAGAAAAAGATGAAATGCAGCTTCAGGAAAAAGTTGCCTAAGTTAAAGTTCAATGTAACTGTTTGAGTCCCTCATCCTTCATTTGCCTATTATGTTAATTTAAGCAAGCTGCCATTGAAAAGGCATGCAAATACACTGAAGTTACCTGGTTAACAAATACATACAAATAAATTGTGGCATGAGAACTCTAATCTGATGGAAAGGCCATAAAAATGCTTTACATGCTTTGCTGCCTTGTTACTATATTATATTACGTAATTTGAAATCCATACCTACTATATAAACTCTGTTTCAAGACTGCCCAATTAAGAGGCCTTTTGCCACTTTAGTAAAATTGGCCTATTCTACTACTCTTAAATGCTTAAAAGTAAAAACAGCACAAACCCATAAAAACACACAGGTAGTTCAAGGAATAAAGACTGATACAACTTATGCTGTTAAGCGCTTTTCATTTACTAAATGGTAAACTTCATCAGACAATTAGACAACACAAGGTGCCAAAAATAATGTCACAAAATCCATAATTACACTTCATAAAATTCCTAATAAAAATACATAAATTTAAATACGCATTACATATATATTATTACTTACACTATTCTTATAAAATCATAACTAATAAACCTGAACAAGCTACAAATCCATATGTTGTTGATTATAAATAAATATTATTAAAATATTTCATCATCTATTTAGTGCTTTTAATTTTAATATAGTCCTAATGTTGCATATATCATTCAGTCCTGGCCATGCATAAGAAAACAAATTTAATTGCCAACTTAATTCTGCTTTATCCAAAAGGAGTTCCCAAGGGCCACCTCTTTCAGGCATTTTAACTTGTTGCAATACTGAAAACTTAAATTCATGGTCCATACATTCATGTACATGCCTAGCAAGTGCATTATTAACATTTTGCTTCCTTATTGCAAATGTATGCTTGTATACCCTTTCTTTAAGCATACGCGTTGTTCTACCTACATAATAAGCCTGACATTGTTGACATAAAGCTATATACACCAGCCCTTTAGAGTTGCAATTATATTTCCCTTTTATAATATACATTATAACTAATTTGCCTGAAAGAGGTGGCCCTTGGGAACTTCTGTTGGATAAAGCAGAATTAAGTTGGCAATTAAATTTGTTTTCTTAAACATGGCCAGGACTGAATGATATATGCAACATTAGCACTATATTAAAATTAAAAGCACTAAATAGATGATGAAATATTTTAATAATATTTATTTATAATCAACAACATATGGGTTTGTAGCTTGTTCAGGTTTATTAGTTATGATTTTATAAGAATAGTGTAGGTAATAATAATATATATGTAATGTGTATTTAAATTTATGTATTTAAAATTATGTATTTTCATTAGGAATTTTATGAAGTGTAATTATGGATTCTGTGACATCATTATTTTTGGTGCCTTTTTTAGTATTTAAACAATGATTGTTGTGTTGTCTAATTGTCTGATGAAGTTTACCATTTAGTAAATGAAAAGCGCTTATCAGCATAAGTTGTATCAGTCTTTATTCCTTGAACTGCCTATTTGTGTACTCTTAAATGCTTGCCATTGCCTGCCATTCCCATTTAAACTGTCCCCAGCATTCAAGAGTTCTATAAACCCTACTGGGAATTTGTGTCATTTTTCACTGCTTAGCTGTTGTAGCCTTTCATATTCTTGTTGTATCTGCTCAGTGCACTGGATAGCACACCAAATGATGGGAACATACATTTAGAAATTTGCTTGGTGACAAATTATAAAAAATGCACTTTATGTTCTTCACACCCTGTGACTTGTTTTAGCATATGACTAAATTAGAATAGCCCTGTGCATCCTGTTTCTAAATAAAATGTTACAATTCCCGATATCCCAATTTACTGTGATTTCACCTGTTGGCTTTGAATACATGCTGGCTAGGTCCTACTTCTAAATCTCGTAGCCCATATCACCAACTCCAAAAATCTTGAGACAATAACAAAAGTCACAATCTTGAACGTTGGATTTTTAACATGGTAAGTAAACACTTGGCCAACTAGAACCTACACCAAGCTAACATGACCTGTTCTCCACTGTAGTGCAATCTCAGAGTTGGTATTTTTAGTTTGCGGGCTGTAGGGGGTGCAGACCCCCACCTAGGTGAGTTTTACTTACCTTGGCGTGAGTTTTGGTTTAAGTTGGCCAAGTATTTACTTACTATGTTTAAAATGCAACGTTCTGAATTCTGATGTTTTGTTATTGTCGTCTCAGGATTTTCGGAGTTGGTAATATGGGCTTTGGAATTTGAAAGTAGAACCATTGACTAGCAAATTTAAAATTCTTGGGTATTGTTGAAATGTTTATGTGAAAGCACTATATGTATACAATGTGTAGATCCCCTTCAGCAAAGTGCTAGAGGTAGCACTGTGTCCCCCTTGCAATCTTCTGCATATTTTATCTGAAAAGAGAATATCAGTTGATATTAAACATTTTGGCTTTTACTGTGTGTTTGTTTGGTGCATCCCAGACTAATCCACTAACTCTTTACTTTTTGTATGTTACTAACAAGTTTTTGATCTAGTTTTGATCCACTTAAGAATATAGCAGATATTTTGTAACACTTTTAGCTAATCAAGTATGTCTATATTTAATAATATGTTGGATGCTTCTGGTATCTCAAAATATTAGACCTTCATAGTTCAGAGAATGCTACCAAGGTTAGAAAGTAAGACTTTCTCTGCAGGAACCCATATTATGCTTGAATAAGGAGCAAAGCATCTGTGTCTTTCTGTAACAAATCCATGGTCACCCTTTACATTATTGTATAAAGTATGCATGCTAATTTGAATAGATTTTTGAGCCAAAGTAAATTCCCTTTTTTGACCAACAAGCACCGTTTCTTGTCATTACATTTTCAGTATATACCTATCTTTTAGTAATATTTAAAAAGTATTGCAAATGTCTTGATTGTTTGTTTCTTTCGACTTTTCCCGGTTAGGGCTCGCCACAGCGGAACTCCAGTCCGCTAATAATTGATAGTTGATTTTTACATGGCAAGTTACCAGCCCTGATGCACAACCTTCAACTAAGGTACGCCCATTCACGCATATCTCCATGCAGAAAACGCTCTAGCTGAGAATCGAACCGGACAGCGTCTTACTGTGAGGTGACAACGCTACCGCAATCATAGTTTTTAATTTTGTAAATAGAAAAACATTGAACAATCATCAGGTCTCATGCAGCCAGCATTCTTTATTTTTATTTTATTTTATTTTATTTTAAAGTTGTTTCTACAACTATTGTGAGCTCAATATCCATCATTCTTTGGCACTTCATATTTGTTTCAAATCCTTTCTAGAATTTATGATACATATCTTGTGAAATAAAAAACTTTCCCATCATATTTATCAATATACAAATATTTTACTCTTCTGCTGAAGTACTTAAATAAAGTATTATGAAAAAGACAAAAGCATAAAATTAAATTGGGTGTGTTTTGATGCAAAGTTTTTTTATCGTATTTTAAACTGGCATGCTGGTCTGATTCAGTTTACATGATATTTGCTTAGAAATGTTTAGGTTTTGTTGAATCAAATGTATCTATATGTTGTGGGATGTTTCTTTTTTATAGGTTAGGTAGTGTATTTTTTGCTCTTATAAAATTAATTGGTTTCAGAACTCTACCAGTGAGGTCTGTTTTTGAATTTACCAGTATACCTGTGCTTTACTAGAGCTGATTTGAGTATGTATTCATTCTCCACCTGCTGGAATTAGCCCATTATCTCATGTATATTCTTTCATCTCTGTTAAATAATTGATCCTGTTATTAATTGCCTATACCATCACATTTTCCATTTGAGAAATAATAAAGTTTAGACTTGCTGTTAGACATGAAACTTGTTATTCTGAGACACAAAGAAACAATGGCATGTATGACTCTAGACTACAGGGGCAGTAATAATTTCTGAGGAAGAAAATGTTAAATTAATCAACATGCTATGACTCTACAGTATCACTAATAATTTCTAAAGAGGAAAATGCCAAATTAATCAATATAGTGAGTGAAATATTACAGCTGTCAAGTTCCTTAAAATTGTTTTCAAGTTACTTACATTAAAATAATGTAGTAATATGAATGCACACGCTATTCAAATAGTTTGGCCATACAGGATCTGCATAATAAAACTTCCTTAGTGATATTATTTTATCTGCTATGTTTATGCCTTGCAATTTCTTTGGATCTTTCTATACTGATTAGGAGTTATGGAAATAGTGGGCTGTATTCACTAAAGCTCATGGAAGTTATTTCCAGATAGTGCAGTACACCAAAGGAAGACTTCAGCACACCTGGGGTCGGCATGATTCTAGAAGTCATGCTGAAGGTAGACTGAGTACTTAAGGATTTGGCATAAGATACCTAAGAATTCCACAAATCCTGGTCTGATTCCAAAACACATGGTGCAAACACAAAGCAACTCAAATGTCAACAACAGTCATACCAACTCAGTTTCTAAAATCCTCAGTGAATATTTTCTTTTTCCCTAGGAATTCAAGTGAATAGAACAAATTACGGCAAACTCTGCAGCAAAACATTACATAATATATCAAAATGCAACCTGCTGTTAATATACTACAACAGTCTGCAGTGATACAAGCCATAAATGAGGCTGTAGCTGCGTGTTCTAGAAGGCAGCTAGCTAGAGCCAGAGCAAGGCTGCAACTAAACCAGTTTTCAGACCAGCAAATAATCTACAGATACCATCTAGAGAAACAACTGGTGCAGGCTGTCTGCTACATATGAGCCCCACACATGTCTGTGCAGACCCTATGAGGAAACTCTATCCTTCCTTGAAACCAAAGTGTGTCTCAGCCTGGTTGTACTTGATCTGGGACATTCCAGAGACACATAGGAGATGTTGTGGGAGTACCACAGACAGCTGCCAGTCATATCCTGGTGGAATTCCTGGAAGCAATGTGCAGCAAGGTGGACAACTACACACACTTTCCCTGCAGCCCCATGGAGCAGAGAACTGTAATGCACCAGTTATATACATAGCAAACTTCCCCCCTGTATTCAGTGCAATAGATTGCACCCGCATACCTAGCAAGACAGCAGTACAACCAGAAGCAGGCTGATACATAAGCAGAAAGGTATTGCCATCCGTCAACTGCCAAGTTGTGTCTGCAGCAGATGGCAGCATAACAGACATCATGGCAACACACCCTGGAAGTGTCCATGATACTGCCATTTGGAGGGAAATTGGACTGAGGGCTGCATTCCAGCAAGGTGAAATACCTGAGGGATGGCAATGGGGTAAACACTTAAGTACTGTATTTCAATGAACTGTTGCTTCATTCTTTACTGTTAGGTAACATAGGTTAGATTCAGACTTACTGAATCTAGACTGTTTGTCATCATCTGGGCACTAAAATCAGCCATCTTACATTAATAGGGCCACCCTGCACCCTTGTGGCAGAAGTGTGTAGCTTAGGACCATCTGAGTTGGCGTTTGCTGGAATAAAGGCTCTGTAAGGGGCTTTTCTATTGGTAGATTGTGTTAAAACTGTTTAAACTTGCTTGTATTTAAGCCCTGTGTTTGCGTGTATCTGTGCACCATACAATGGGGGTTAGCAGTGCCTTGCATAGATGCAAACTCCTAGAATCACTTTTTTCCCTAAACACCACTCAGTGAAACCCTCTTAGGCTTCTCTACTGCTCTTTGGGCAACTCGGTTGTGCATTGCTGCACTGCAGGCAGCTCAGCTAAGCACTGAGTAGCATCACCCCACTTACTTTACTGATTCTGTGTAGATTTAAGTTCCCTTGTTAACCCCAGAGTGATAGCTATCTTTTGCCCTCCCACAAACTAGGAATTACCCGATGCTATGGACAGTCAGTTTACCAACATTTCTCCAGCCAGCCTGATTGACATGGGCATCCTGAGGCAATGTAGCAATTGCCTCATGTATACTGACAACCACTTGCTCATAAAGCAAACAAATACAGTATGTGAGAGCTGTCACTATACCATGAAACTTGAATCAGTCCTCGAATGTAACAATAAACAAGATGTCAAAAAGTTGTCAGCTCACACATCTTCTCTTTCAAAAGATAGTCAAGACACATAAAACCACATATGTGGCAGTACTTACCAAGAGCCTACAAAAAGGCCAGAGACCTCCCAAGCACAAACAACATCCACATACTGGTACTTGAACAGAATCCACCAGTACACATGACTACATGCATATCAGTGTCTCAGCAATTAAGTGCCTAAAGCAACACTTCAAAACCAAATGTCCTGATCACAGGCGACTCAATAGTGAGACACACAGATGTCCCTCTCACCAGGTTGGAGAAGGAGAAGTTCATGGTCAGCTGCCTGTCAGGTGCCAGGATCTGTCAAGTCATGCACGCACTCGAGTCAGTCAGCAGCAAATGCCATCATGACTCTGTCATAGTATATGTTGGAGTTAATGACTTGAGATGCACCTCTTTGGACTATATGAAGAGAGACATGATAGAGCTCTCAAATTTTGAGTGCCAGGCAGGTATGTCCCTAGCCTTAGCAACATTCTGCCTTTACCTAGGACGATGTCACAGTACAGACAAAAAATGATTGACTTCTACAATTGGTTTAGCTTCTGGTGTCACTCCAAGGGGATCCAGTATCTGTCAGCCTGGGAGGACATGTCAATAGACCTCGATGCTTTGCCTGAAACGGCCTTCATCTGTCTCTTCAAGGCTTTTAGATATTGGCAAAGATGCTGGCCTCACCCATAGAGCCTTTTTTTGGCTATGTCAAAACAACAAAACTTCCGATATAAAAAATATTCTAGAGATAAGCTCAAGGTCATGCTGCTTAATGCTAGGAGCCTAAACAGTTAACTCCACTCCCTGGAAGCATTCCTCACCTTGGAAAATGCTGACATCTGTCCAGTCATTGAGACTTGTTTCAAGGCCACAGACAGTACCCCTTCTGTGCAGGGCTACAATGCCTTCCACACATTCAGACCCCAAAATGAGTGTGAAAGAACTAGAGATGGAGGTGTATCCATTTTCATTAAATCCAAATACATCCTGAGATGGGGATGAACCACTACAATTCACTTAAACTACTCCAGGCCCAAATAACTACAGGTAAAATACCTTACCACATCATAGGTTGCTACCACTCCAGGTGCAACTAACTTTAGGTAAAATACCCTACCACATCATAGCTATCTACAGATCCCCCACCATGAACCAGGAAAAATACACAGCCTACCTGGACTTGCTGGAAACTCATAGTATACAGCCAAACACCTTGATCATAGAAGACTTCAACTACCCATCCATCATTTGAGCAACTTACATGAGCACAAACACGATTGCACTGAGGTTCCTGGACTTTGTTAACTCAAATGCACTGCACCCCTACAAGGGGCTCAAATGTCCTAGACTTAGTACTCACCAACTGCACTACCCTAGATGTGCTGCTCTCCCTAGTTAAGTCAGATCATAAATATGTCTCATTTGAAGTAAAGTTCAGACCTGACACCCCACAGAAGCAAAAAAAAAATGCAACATTTCTCCAGATCAAACTATCACATTCTAAGTGATGGTATAAATGGTTTCAAAGCCCCTGCTTACACAAGAAACAATGATTCCTATGCTGAGAAGTACACAAATGCCATATACAGCTATTTAAGCAAATGTATTGCTTCGGATGCACCTGACAGGACTTAAATTGGGGCCTCTCCTAAAAACAAGCCCCCCTGGTGGACTGTAAGTATAAATAAGTTATATAACAAAAGAAAGAAACTGATATTTAAAAACAAGAAGGAACATACTCAACAAAGAAAGATTACCCACACAGACTAAGCAAGCAAATCAAAAACCTTGTAAAGTCCTCTAAAGCTAGTTATTAGACTAGACTGGCATCCCTAACTAAAGACAATCAAAAGACATTCTTTAGCTATGTCTGAAACCTCAGAGGGAATACCCAACTGTTGTGCCAAAATTATAGAACATGGCACCACTCACACTGAACCTGAAGAAATTACCAACCTGCTAGCTGACAGATTTGGTGACAACTTCACCACCCGTCCCTACCAACCATACACAATAGCTTTCCTGATACCTGTCCTCTACTGATTATCTCCAAAGAACAGGTCATTCATGTGGTCCCCAAGGCCAAAAATATGGCCTCTATGGGACCAGATTATATCCTAGACTGCATACTAAACAATCTAAAACAAGACCTAGCAGAACAGTCTTTTTAACCACAGCCTGAGTACTGGTTTTGTGCCAGCAGAGTGGAGAACAGCAACAGTAATCCCCTTGCGCAAAGGGGGTCCATCAACTGACCCTGAGAACTATACACCCATTAGCCTGATCAGCCTTATCTGCAAAGGCATGGAAAGAATCATCATAGATCTGAGCAACCAGGACATAGTCAGCCTTCAAACTCTTGATCCAACTCAGTCTGATATTGTCAAGTGTAGATCTTGCTTATTAAACCTGGTGAACTTCTTTGAGAAAGTCACCAAAGCCCTGGATGAGAGGAAAGCAGTACACACTCCCCATCTTGATTTAGACAAGGTGTTTGACACAGTTCTTCACTCAGGAATCATTGTGAAACTCTCCCAGATGGCTATTAATCCATTTGTCCCTAGATGGGTAGAAAAGTCACAGACAGAATGCATACTGTTAAAGTAGGAGAATCCATTTCCACCAGTAGACCAGTTACTAGTAGTGTACTACAAGGAGCTGTTTGAGATCCTTTTTTCAGAAGTTCAGTCAAAAATAGATGGCATTTAGCTGACCAAGTTTGCAGACAATTGTAAACTGAGTGCAATCACAGAGTCCCCCAATGATATCAACAAATTACAGAAGGAAATAACACATCCAAATGATTGGTATCTGTGCCATGGACTGAAACTAAATGTGAAAAAACGCTCCATTGTCCTCTTTGGCAAAGAAGTAGCCCCTGCTATTTATAATATAGATAGCACCCCTCTAGGCTCAAACACAGCGGTGTGAGACTTGGGAACAGAGATTGATAGCAATCTAAACTTTGATCACCATGTGTTTGCAGTGGTAAGGAAAGCCTTCTACACCCACAAATAAGGGCATTGCATCCAAGTTCAGAGATGTCATAACTCCTCTTTACTCAACCGTTACCGGACCACTAATTGAGTGCAATACTCCCCTCTGTACCTCACCAGACACCCACAGCAGCTGCAGAAACCACAGAGGTTTCTAACCAAGAGAATTCAGGCCCTCCAAGACATGATCTACATGGAAAGACTGAAAGCCCTATCACTATACTCTGTGTATTACAGGCTTCTGAGAGGTGATCTGTGCCTGGCCTATAGAGCAGTTGCTGACCCAGCCCAATGGAAATGCTGCACATCCACAAATCAAATGGGACAAGAGTCACTTGCTCCAGGGATATCCACCTAGCCTGTGACATTAATAGAACTTGTGGGAGAGATAGATATGTCTTCCAGAGATTGCTGCTTGTCTGGAATAAGCTCCCACTTCATGTGAAGCAGACTTCCTCAATGACCCTATTTAAGTACAAAATTGACAGTTGGATGGGAAAAGCAAATTCATCCTGGGGGTGGCACCTGTGGTCCTCATGGACAGGGGCACTTGGTGCTGATCATACTATTGGTCTGCAAATGATGACCATCTAACTATGGTCAACTAGGGTATTTGGGCTTTTTTACATGGCTAAGCTTATAAAGACCCTAGTGCTATTAGCCTAGTAACCTCCTGTGAACCTATAGGTACAGAAACACAGCTAGAATGCAAGTTAAGGATATTCATCACAACAATATCCATTATGAACAAAGTTGTGTGCATTCTCCACAGCAGGTGACTGTGGTTATCCACTTGAGCTGTAATTAATGACCCTGTATGGTGAACCATCAAGCCCTGCAAAGGAGGCCTACAACAGAGCACATCTAACAACCAGAAACACCATAGATTATGTGTTTGGTGTATTGAAAACTAGGTTCAGATGTCAGGAGACATCTGAGGGTACACTGCAATACGCACCTGAAAAGGCAGCAAAGATGATAAATGTGTGTGCCATGCTGCAGAACATGCTAACCAGAGCACATGGTGGTCTTCCAACTGCAGGTGTGGGTTAACTACACACTGAGCATCACACATATCATACTCATAACATATTCCAACATGAACATATGCAAATGTGTTCAAACAGGAGTTATTAATGCATGGCACAACTGACACAGGTATGCATATACACTCAGATTGTTGTATCCCTGTATGGTAAACAATAAGGGAGACACATCAGGGATACACATACATATCTTTACAATATAATAGCAAAAAAAATAGAAATCATCCAGGACATAATGCAGAAATTTTAATTTCAGAAATCACACATCACAGTACAGTAGTACAGAAATAATATGAGCCAGCTATGTGTATTACAATGTTGGACACCCTCTAATGCAGACTTCTCTGAAGTCCCACACCACAGTCTGCTCTGCCCAACCATGCACAGACAAATCTTGCCTTGGTTGCTCCACAAAGGAGATGGTGAGGCTACAATAGCATGTGGAGATAAAGAAGCATGACTGTGAGTTGAAGGCCTTGTGACTAGCGGGACCATAGCAGATGAGACAGCAACTGAAATCTGTGCAGGTTGGACCACAGACAGTGATTCTCAATGGCCAATGGTGGTTTTGCAGAGAGCTGGCCTGTCTCTCCCAGGTTGCAATCTGCTGAGCACAGTCAGGGAAAGCAGAATTCAGCTAGTAGTATGGCACTGCTGCAGTACCATACAGGCCAAGGTTTCCACCTTCCATGCCACAGCTAGCAGACTCATTCTGAGCGGCCAATGCACTCATAATTTCACAGTGCCTGTGCTCTTGTCTGTCATGCATGACATGTAGCTGGTGTGCCACATGAACTGAGGCATGGGCAAGTGCATGGACAGCTGAATGATTCTGTTGCTGTGACCACTCATTTGCCTGCAGCAGGAGGTAAACACTATCTGACACCTGGCCATGCAGAACATCTGCTCACTTATGTCTACTGTGATGCCCTGCTCCTGGTTGTTATATGGAACTGCTAGCAGCAGCAGCAGTGCTCTCAGCTGTGGTTTGTTGGTGAATGACCTCCCCTATTCAACATCTACTGTGACAGCATCCTCTGAATGGCTAGATAACTGAACCTCCACATCTGAGTCTATATCTGCTGCAGCATCATAGTCAACCTCATGGATGGACTCTCCAACCATCTCAAGGTCCTCTGTGTCAGAGGCCATGCTACCATGGTGAGATACATCTTGAACAACATCATGATCACTGGATGGACTGCTGGATGATACAAATAGTTTATGTGCTACAAGATGCAAAGACACATATCAGGACAATGTGCTTGCATCCCATGATAGATAGCAAAGATACAGTGCATATGTATCTTACTACAATGTTACAAATAAGAATAACTTAATTTGCCATCTACTGTATGTATCTTTCATGGAATCTACATGAAATAAGTATATAATCTGTTTACATGGCCAACATACATGACATATGTGATGTATTAAAGACACACACAATTGGCACAGACTCATGGGAGGATGGTGGTGTTGAAGAGGATTGAACTTCATCTAGTACAAGGAAAAAAATAGCATTAGTGATCACGTGATTTACACCATTAACCAGATGCACACAGTTAAAACATACAGAATGTGTGACATACACATACCAGTTGTATGTGCACTTGATGACATAGATGCAGACTGGTCGAGTAATGGTAAGAACGACACAGTGTTAGTGGAGGTCAACTATAGGATTAAAAGCAAAGACAGGTATGAAACATACTTAATAGCATACCACTGACAAACTGCTGCTGTGGAGAGGTTGTGTGTTGTACTGTGGATCCTGCAGTGGGAAAGTAAAGAGAAAGACAGCACAGTCCCGTATTTAGAAAAAGAATACTAACAGCATCACATATACAATATAGTAATATGGGCTGCAAATACTCATGTGATGGATTATGCAACTGTACACCAGATGGGCTGTATTGACGTATATTGGCAAAAATGTCAGGTATCATGTGTGCTACATATTGTTGAAAGCTATGACAATTTTGCTGTAACATACCTAGCTTGTCTGCACTTGAAAATGCATTGCTTGCCCCTCCACTGGATATACCTGTAGTGTACAATAGCGGGGGAATAGAAATATAACTGTAAATAGCAGTTGCCTGAATGAGGTTGAGGCACTATCAAGATAGTGTTCACAGTAACAGTATGGAGACATTCACCTGCTGATTCCTGGTTTAGTCCTGAAATAGATGGACCTGTGAATATTAATGCAAACAGAATTATACATGTTGTTTGAACTGCTCTTTCCATAAATCAGTTGTATCAATGCATGTAATTAGACTTACGTTCATCATCCTCACTCTGTGTGGCTATGTGTGCACAGCTCAACTCTACTGTTGTAAATTAAAAACAACTCTACGTGAATTTCCATGCTACAGCAATATGCAGCAATCATCTCAATCCACAGCCCTGTAATGGAAGTAAGTCAACTGCATAAAGACATACATACATGTTTATCCTGAAACTCTAGCTTCAGTCCCACCACCAGGGATGCATTGCACCCCTCTTGCTGTATGCAGTTAGGCCAGAAATATTATGATGTTGCATCCCTTGATCTTTCATAACATGTAACTCTGAAAGTTGTATGCAGGATCATGTCTGAGCAGCATCATCTACAGGCTTCATAGTTTCAGCTGTGGCCTCCAGTTCCATTGTTCATGTTGGTGAGGTCATCCAGATTTCATTTCTCCAAATTGTAGCACCTGAATGGCCTAGGGGCTTCCTTCCATGTTCGTGCAGAGCATCAGTTATGGTGTCATTTTTCTTGGGGGAGAAGTTGTCACCCACAGGATGGTTGGCCATCTGAAAGACAGTGATACACACATGATAATATTCATGATTGAGCATATTTATGCATTTTGTTCTGTGAACAGCATATGTCAACATAAACAGTATGCCTTCCAGGGCAAATAAAATGTCTGTATAACACCGTGTGTGATAAATACTGATGTGACATATTACAAGTAACAACAATACTTTCATATATAACAGTAGTAAAACCAATATAACTTGCAACATCTTTGCAGCTTATGAGTGGGATAAGAACCCCTGACAATATATACACATTTTATGGAGGTCCAAAGACAACAGTATCATGCCATATGAGTCCACTTGCATGTCATATTCAAATACTACAACAAATACCAATGTGAAGAACTTACGGAATCTAAGGGTAAACCTCAGGATCCATAGCCAGGCCATAGACAGTATGAAACCTTAGTATATTTAGCCAGTACTGATCATAGGAGGCTACTATGCTAATGGCCCTGGGCCCTTACAAGTCTAGCCAAGAGTTTATTCTCAAAAAGAAACCTCAATCAGCACCTGTCACCCCTGTCAATGAGGGACACAGGTGGAACCCCTGGGACAAATTTGTGTTTTCCTATCCACTCATCAAGGTTGCACTTGAAGAGGGTCAGCAAGGTACTCTGTTTGACATGGATGGGTAGTCTGTTCCAGAAATGGGGCAGCCTGTAGGAGAAAAACCTGCCTCTCCAGCAGGTTTTGTTGATGTTGCATATTAGATTTGGGCCTTTTGAGCAGGTAATGCTTGAGGAGTTAGACTTAGGATATGGAGCATCTCTAGTAGGGCAGGGTCTGAAATTGCCTTGTAGGCAAGACACACATCACCTCTGAGCAATATGTACGATACTGAGTAGAGTGACAGTGATTTGAGCCTGTCTGCATAGGATAGGTTTTGGAGGCCATGGATTCTCTTTGTAAGGTATTTCTGTGGCCTTTCCAGTTGGTGCAGATGTTTGGAGAGGTACATACTAAACGGGACATTATACTCAATTATTGGTCTAATGAGGGAGAAGTATAGAAAGGTAATAACATCATTTTTCTGGATGCAATCCCTTTACATATGAGATGAATCAAGTAAAAGGCTTTTTGGTCCACTATATGATGGTTGAATGTGAGATTGTTATCAACCTGAGTATCCAGGTGTCTCACCACAGATTGTGTGCTTAGGGGTTTGCTATTGATGTGGTAATCAGTAGGGGCTGTATTTTGCCAAATGGTGTGATGATACATTTTTTTTTTTGCGTTTAACTTGAGGCATGAATTTGGCACCAGCCATTAGTTGCTGTGAAACCCTCTTGCAGCATGTTAACATCATTTGGGGAGTCAATGACTGAGCCAACTTACAGTCGTCCGTAAACTTGGTCAGCCACAAGCCTTTTGTCTTTGCCTGGACCTCTGAGAAGTAGATGCCAAACAGTAGGGGTCCCAGGACAGATCCCTGGGGAACTCCATTAGTGACAGGTTGGCTGTAGGAGGTGGAGGCACCTATTTTGACCTTGAGGGTCCTGTCAGTGAGCCAGTTGGCCACCCACCTGATGAGATAGGGATTTACACCAAGTTGTGTTAGCTTTTCGATGATGTCTGAGTGGGAGATTGTGTCAAAAGCCTTAGCCAGGTCAAGGTAAGCTGTATGTACTGACTTTCCCTCATCCAGGGCCTTGATGACAGTCTCAAAGAAGTTAACCAGGTTCAACAGGCAAGATCTGCCCTTGATGAATCCGAACTGGGTGGGGTCAAGTGCTTGGACATTGCCTATGTCCTTGTTTATGAGATCCATAATAATATGCTCCATGGCTTTACAGATTAGACTTGTCAAGCTAATGAAGCAATAGTTTCCAGGATCAGTAGTGGCACCACCTTTGTGCAATGGGGTGATAATGGTAGTTCTCCACTCTGATGGAATGAAGCCTGTACTTAAGCTGTGATTGAATGAGGTGCTCAATGGCTAAGCCAGTTTTTGCTGGTGATGGTGCAGAATACAGCCTGGGATACTATTAGGTCATTAGGTTGCATGGAGGCTGTGTTCTTTGCCTTGGATAGGGCCTTTAACACTTGATCTATGGAGGTATGAGGTGCGGGACAAGTATCAGGGATGTCAAAAGGGCCTATGAGGTGGGACAGGGGGGTGAATACCTTTGTTAAGAATCATCATTAAAAACATATCCATAGCAGCAACAGCACATTTTTAACAGTTTTTTTAGGAGACATGAATTAAGAAATATCCATAATATCATCATTACATACTAAATATTGATAGTGTCAGAATGCTTAGCTTTCCATAGTTACACCACAGAGTACAAGGAATTACCAGTAAGAATTGTGGATGATCCATAAATCAGCCTTCATATACTGTTAACATTTGCAATGGAAGTCTGTCTATACAATTGCATATGGGGCTGAAATAAACTATGTAGAAGAACAACACCTACATGCATAAAGTTCAAGACATCAGTCCACTAACATAACAACTTCTGTCAAAGATAACATTTTGAGTAAATATTAATTTAACCAAGTACCTTTTGAAATGACTAACTTTAAGAGATGTACTAATCACGAAAACAGAAATGCTACCAGTTGCCAATGTACCTCTCACTTTGAATCACAAAATCAAAGTGCACATTGTGTGCACCCTCCTTTAAGTACCATTTGTGCTGTACATAATTAAAGAGATCATTAAAATTCATGTTTTTGGAATACCATTCATGCATATCTGCTTAAATTGCCTTTATACACTGAAACAGCCAGGTGCACCATGTAAACACACAATAAGCATTGCTAAATGGTACCATGTGTGGCACGTGTCCATTATCTGCCAATTACTTGATAACATGACATAATTTCCACTTTCAAATATTGATTTTGATACATTTACTGATCAGACCATTGCTAACTGTGAACTGAGTGGTACCTTACTGAGCATTTCTTTGTTTATATATTTTCCAGACTTCTTCAAATTGAGAATGGCTACTTCAAGGAGGCTGAGATGTGTCCATGTGCCAAAATGGACCAATGAGGAGACAACCCAGATGTTGACGGTGTGTGCTAGATTGGAGAAGAAGATGAGAGAAAGGCCCAGGAACTTTGCCATGATCAACGTGTGGAACCAGATTGTGAAGGAGCAGATGGTGGACAGGGATCTACCACACTGGAGTACAGGTTTGTCACTGCTATGATGACCTGCATCACAGGGACATGGAGGAGTGGAGGAAGAAAGAAGAAAGGTCACAGAGGTGTGGAGGCAACCCATAGATCCCTACAGTAAGTATCAATATTCTACATATACCTAAACATTATATACAGATAGTTCTCTGTCCCATACATATCAGATAGATGTTTTTCTAGCCACATACTAGCTGTTGCAATAGTTAGCTGATAGGAATAATTACTTGAACTTGGTAAATGCTCTCCTCTTAACTATGGGTTCACTTCCCATGTTAATTTATTTAAGATCATATGATGTTACTAGACTATCGACCTAGATGTCATTTCAAACCTAACCATTCCATCCCAATGTAATACCATAGGTATTCTAGTCAATACCTAGGATTGTATTTAATAATGACTGCCCATGTCCAGGATGGTTGTGGGCGCTATCTCTGGTAAGAATTTCAATGCCCCATCCACTCATCCAGGTTCCTTGAACAGTGTCATAGAGGTGCTCTGCTTTACATGAATTGGCAGCCTATTCCAAAGATGTGGCAGTCACTGGGAGACAAATCTGTCCCTCCAGCACACCCTATTCAAGTTGTGGACCATATTTAGGTCTCTGGAATGGGTAGCTCTAGTCCCATTTGATTTATGGATGTGCAGCAAATTCATTAGGTTTGGGTCGGAGATTGCTTTGTAAGCCAGGCATAAGTCTCCCCTAAGAAGTCTATAGGATACTGAGTATAGTGACAGGGACTTTAGTCAGTCTGTGTAAGGCACGTGCTGGAGTCCCTTGATCTTCTTAGTTAGAAACCTCTGAGGTCTCTCCAATTGCTGCAGGTGCTTTGTACATTACATGCTGAAAGGGGCATTATACTCAATTATGGGTCTGATCAGTGCTGGGTATAGAGGGGTTATAACTTTGTTTGCTCTAGAGGTGATGACTTTGTTAATCAAATGTGCTACATAGAATGCATTTTTTACTACAGTAGACACATGATAATAATTGCACCCAGTTTGCAGTCGTCCGCAAACTTGATCAGCCACAGTCCTTTAGTTTTGTCTTGAAGTTCTGAAAAGTATATACCAACCAATCTTACAACAAAGAGGTTTATATTTAGTTTGCTAAGTTTATCAGTAATGCCTGAGAGTGGGATTGTGTCAAAGGCCTTTGCCATGCTGAGGTATGCTGTGTGCACAGATTTGCCCTGGCCAATGGCCCTTGTCACATTTTCAAAGAAATCTACCAGGTTTAACAGGCAAGATCTGTCCTTGACGAAGCTGAATTGGGTCAGGTCCAAGGTTTGGTGATTGCCTATGCCTTTATTTATGAGTTCCATGAAAATATGTTCCATGGCTTTACAGATAAAGCTGGTCAGACTTACGGGTCATAATTTCCTGGATCTATTGCTAAGCCACCTTTGTGGAGGGGAATAACCCATTCCACAGGAACAAAGCCAGTGGTTAGGCTGTGATTGAATAGGGTACTTAATGGTGATGCTAGGTCATGTTTAAGTTTGTTTAGAAGACAGCCTGGGATACCTTCTGGTCCCATAGAGGCTGTGTTGTTTGCCTTATACAAGGCTTTAATGACCTGCTCTTTAGATACGTAGGGTAGGGGGGGAGTTGGGGGCAAGGTTTGGGATAAGTTTGGAAGGGATAAGGGAGTGAACTATTTGCCAAATCTGTCCGCTAGCAAGTTTGCTATCTCTGTGAGATCGATGTGTGTGTGTGATATCATTAGTCACTAGTTCAACACATGCTTGGGTCCTACCTTTTAAGCTATATATGTATCTTTAAATGGCCTTATGATTATCCTTGGCTGCGATTGCTAAGTTTTTCTCAAAGTTACTCTTAGAGGATTTGACATGTTGTCGTATTTGCCTGTTCAGGCTGAGGAGGATGATTTTCCATTGTTGGAGCCTCACCTTAGTTTTCTTAGACAGCAATGTTTTGCATTTGTTGTAAAGTTTATTGATGCTGGATGTCCACCAGGCCAGCTTTTTTTGTACTTGGGCCTCTGGCTTTGACTCCGTCTGGAACAGCTGAGTCTATATACTTATACAAGTGATTTTACAGGACTATAGTGTAAGCTTTGGTGTAGTTACCACTTCCAGGTGGGGGTGAGGCTTGGAATACATTTATACCTTCCCCTAGTAGGCTATAGTTTGCTTTGGTGAAGTTTTTTAGTCTGACTTCACCCTTTGTGAGTTCTGGTGTTAGTGCCAGTTTGAATGCAACTGATTTGTGGTCATATTTAACTAATGAGGGTCTGACAGTTGCAGTGGTGCATCTGTTTGTCATGCTAGTGAGAACCAGATCTAGCATGTTTGTTCCTCTTGTTGGGGTTTCAAAATTTTGTTCCATAGCGTTTGAGTTAACAGTCAAATAACTTTTGCACTAGTGAGTTACAGCTACAGTAAATTTCCCAGTTCATGGTGGGATAATTGAAATCCCCCATGACCAGAGTGTTTGGCAATATTTTGATTGACTCCCATTTGGTCAAGTAGGCATTGTGGATCTAATCGAGGGGCATGGCCAAGGATGAGCCTTGAGTAGCAGCGCTTTCTCTCAGCTCTGCCTTATCATATCTTTTATGACAGGAATTTTTAGTTATAACTAACTAAAAAAACATATATATTTGGTTTCATTTAATAGTCTATTTAGTTAGTATTAAAATATTTTTTAAGTTTTTTTATTTTTACTTTTACTGTCAAAAAATAAGAGACCAGTTTCTGGCATCTGGCTTCAACATGAGCTTCACAAAATCCTCTCATCAGGACTCAGCAATAAAAAAAGAGTTTCAAACTCTTTTAATTGCTATTCAGGAACTATCAACAAAAATTGACAAAATGGATATGAAGACTGATGTTTTTAAAGAAAATACTTCTCAAGAAATGGAGACTTTACATCAAGACGTTAAGCAGCAGAAGAAACAAATTACAGGTATTGAAACATCTCTAAATGACATGGATAGTAGAATACAATAAAATGAACATAATTTAGAATTCCTTCTGAAGCACAATTCCCTGCTTCAAACTAAAATAGATGATCTTGAGAATAGATCTCAAAGAAATAACATCAGGATCTTTGGGCTACCATACAATCTAGAAGAAAATAATTTGGAGAAATTTTTAACCTCATGGCTACCTGAAATTTTCACGCTTTCTGAAGCACTTTCTTTTGGTATGGAAAGAGCTTACAGGTCTCTATCTACATCCAAATTTACCAAAAGTAATTCCACAAAATCAGTGATAGTCAAATTTCTATCAACTCATGATAAAGAAATAGTTTTGAAGACTGCTTGGTCTACGTCACCAATTAAATACAAAGATAACATCATACATTTTGATAACGACTATTCTACATCTGTCATAACTAAAAGGAAACAATTCCTACCATTACTTAAAGAACTTAAAATAACACAAATAAAGTCTCACCTGCTTTTCCCTACAAGGCCGAAAATCTTCCTTCAAGATGGTCCGAAGATTTTTGAGGAACTAGATGCAGCTATCAAGTACATTAAATCTAACAAAATATAGGAAAAATAGATGAAATGGACTGTGCTAGTTCAAGTCTTAAAAGAATTGCTGAAAATGGTACCTGGAAAACAGTAGAGCACAAGAAGAAACTAAAAAAAAACTTTTTTACAACATGGTTTTTATTTTCTTTTTTCTTACATAAGAGTTTTTCTTATGACCCAGTAGTCTATATTCTTTATTATGTTGTGTTTTTGGCTTGTGTTTCCTACCGAACAGTTTATTAGATTTTTATAATTGCCATTAGCATCTTGTTTTATCATATAACTTTATTAATAATCTTAGTTCTCCTTATATTAGTTATTTCTAAAAAAAAATCATAGTATATATCCTATATTAACTAACTTTAAAATACACTCTGTTTTATTAAAGGGAAAAATCTGTTTATTATCCCTTGCTTACACATGCCTTTAAATACATTGACTGCATTAGTTTAATTTTTTTTGTTCACTGATATTAAGTAGCTGCATATTGCTGTGGTTCTATGGTAGGCGTTCCGGTTGCAATCTTTTCCCTTTATTTTATTAATCTAGTACATATATAGATGGTTTAAGATTTACATTTGAATTAGTCTTTATTCCCTTTTGTCTATGATTTGACTTATGGTGTATGTCTCCGAGTGGCTGCTGGTATTATGTGACAGGTATGCTGCTGATAATTCTTTATGTTAATTTACTGTTGTTTCTTTGGTTGATTGCTTGCTTCAGTCTGGGGCTGTCAAATACATGCATTTATTTGTAGTTTTGGAAAGCGTATTCTTATTTCTTTATGATAATAATGTCTTTTATTGTTTATTTGGGGTTAATGGCTTTGTTTAGTGCCCCTTTTGTGGTGTTGTGTCTGTTTGATTAAGCCCTGTTTGTTGGTGACTTTGGGCTTATAGTGGATCTGAAAACACGGTAAAGCTGTGAATTGATTCTTTTTTTTTTCTCTCCTTTTCTCCTCTCTCTGCTATACCACAAAATAAAGCATCGGAGTGTTGCTGGAGTGTCTCAAGAGCCTCTCGAGACTTAGGATGCCCTCTGTTGTCTGAACTGCCTGCAGTTTCCCGCTGAAAAATATGAGGGTGCTCGCACTACTTCAGTGACATGGACACATGCATCTCTGGACTCCTTCAATGAGCCGTATGATGTCATCATCAGCTCGATGGACAGATTTAAAAGGCAGTATCTGTTTCCTTTTCATCTTTTGGACTTTACAGCAAGACTAACATAGTTTTAACTGTCTACAAAAGGTAAAACCATCACAAATTTTGTAATGAGGACTTTGATGCCTGAAAGTTAAACTTTATTTTAACATGGAAAGTAACCAGTATAGTTACTTATTTGTTGGGTAAAGAGGGGTCAGTTTAATGTAATATAAACACAACAATGATCATTTATTTAGTAAAGTAACTATACCTGTTCTAAAATATTAATTCTACAGTTGGAATTCACTTGCATTGCTGAGAATTTAATTCATGTTTAGATATTATTAGTGGCTATGAGATGAAATTAACCGTTGTTAATATGTTGTTGCAACTAATTTTGTTAAAGGTACTGGTATTCTAATAACTAATGGCACAGATGATACTTAGTAGGCTGCAAATCATATGATATGCTCAGAGTTTTTAAACTAAACATGTTGGATTCATACTCTTTGTATGTCTGTATATGTGTATGCATGTATTTATGTACATGTACAAACATATTGAAAAAATCTTATTATTTAATTTTTGCATATTTGTTTCATATCTATTGTCTGGGATTCTCCTACAGAGCTGAGAATCCTTTTTTAACAGAGACCTGGAGAGAAAGGTCCCAATATGTTACACAATAATCATTATTTATTAGCTTAAAGCAGCCTTGGTGCAGAATTATTACAAGGTATTAAGTAGCAGTACAAAATTATACAATCTCAATAATTAGGTTTATACTGTTTTTTATTATTAGTAGTCTTGTTTTTGCTTATTAGATATGTAAAGATTAAAAGTAACAAAAAATAAAACACAATGCATACATAGCTATATAAAACTTTACTAAAGTGCTACTTTAGCTATCTGTATCTTAAAAATTATGTAAAATTGATAAATAGATTTGGTTTATTCCTGTTTTATATTTAAGGTGGGTATAGCTCTTGTTGAATGCTTGTAAAACCGTAATTATATTATACATCCTAGACTATAAGTATAGTTATAATTCTCACTTTAGATAGATTTTTGGTTTAGCTATATAGGTTATATCCTCTGTAATGTTACATTATATATTACTAATGATTTGTTTAATATATCTCCTGGTTATAATAAGATAACATGAAAAGTAAAAAGAAAATCTAGATATATCTATACAGCTGTTTGCTAACAACTTTGATATATTTCTTCTTCTGTAATATGAAATATTTTTGTTGTGAGTTGACTGTAGTGTCTCTTTCAACAATATAGACTTATTATCTTAGTAAAGTCATAACTCTATAGTTTTAAAAATAATTTAATTTCTTGATTATATTTTCACTAAACATAACATAAAACTGAAAACTAAGATACAACAACAAAAATATAAATATTAGAAGAAAAAGTGTTTTTGTTCCCCTCCTGATGATTAGGAATTCAGCATTATGATGACACATTTACACGTTACTAGCTCCATGAATAGTCTTTCTTACTTTGGTAATGATTTAATTCTTAGATTTTTGATAAATATAAAAATGGGAGTCTTTAAAATGGCCTTTTCAATTTCACATTCTTATATTATGGCTAGCTATGATTTTAGTCTTGTGTAACTTTATAACATGTTAATTTTTGTTGCAATTTAATTTTAGTTAACTATCTATTAGCTAATCTGACATAGATTATACAATGACTTCTCCATTTGCATAATACATACATTATTATTCACAAGCAATGTTTTTAACTATGAAATAGTTCATACTTAGGTGGAGCTTGATAGAAATATGCTGCTAGTAGGTTTGTTAATTTGGGTGATTAATGTCACTCAAATTAGGAGTTTATAACCCCAGATGGGTTTTTGAGGGTTTTATTGTTATAAAATTCTGTTATTATTTTTCAATAGTATTCTTTCTGATGTTCACTAAAACAAGTATAGTAGAAAGGTATTCATATATTCATATAAGTTCAATCTTACATTTTTTACCTATGTATCACAGTATACATTGCTGTATTTCCTACATTTTACTAATATCATCTCATAGATCTAAGTTTTTTGAAAGTTTTAATCTGTATGTGTTACACCCCAATACTCTTATAATATGGCATCTTTACATTGTATTTCCCTTAACATAAATGGTTTAAATAACCCAACAAGAGAAGGTCTTTGAATAAATATCTCCAGTTAAATAACTCACAATAAATTTTTCTGCAAGAAACTCATTTGTTAGAGGGTGATGTTTCCAAGTCAGAATCTAAATCTTTTTCATTACTCATTAGTTCTGATCACTCTCAAAAAAAAGAAGTGTTCCAATACTTTAGAATAACAAATTACCACTACCTAAAATTATAGATGCATACAAAGATAATAAAGGTATGTTAGCTTCTATTGTCATAGAGTTTAATAACTTAATCTTCACTCTAATTAATATGTACTGGATTCCTGGCTTTGGACAGAACTCAGCAAAAGAGCATATAGATCATATTATCCAATTTTCTAAAGGCAATATTATATTAAGTGGTGATTTTAACTACATTTTTGATAGCCCAGACTCTACTTCTAAAGGTAATAGAAAAGTTTTGAGTTCAGCCAAACTTCTAAAAGAGTTTTCAAATTCCTTTTTATTGAAAGACATTGATAATTACACTGACCCAAAATCATTAATCTATACATTCTTTTCACACAGACAGAACACATTCTCAAGAATAGAGAGAGTTTTTATTTCTAATAGTTTAACTGATTCTTTAAGTAATGTGAAAGTTATTACTTGTCTCCTTTCAGATCATAACTCTATAACCTTTGATATACATATTTATACACAGACCAACGTTCAGATAAAATGGATACCAGCGTATATCACTACATTAAAAGATTTTAACCCCTTCGTATTAGAAGAAGCTCATAGTTTTTTTTAGAATTTAATACCAACAATAATGCACCTGAAATTTTCATCTGGGATGCAATGAAGGAATATTTGTATGGCAGAATAATTGACTAGTATATAAAAAAGACTTTTATGGGATAAAGATTTAAAGGAGAGCCAAACTAAGCTTAATATTTTGAATCTTGAGTTATCAAAAAATCAACAAGAAAAATCCAAACTGGATGAAATAAAATCTCTAAATAAGAAATATCTTGAAATCTTAAACCATAAAGCTATGATTAGTCTTGAAAGTTTTTAAATTTATTATTTTTTCAATAAATCACAGATCTTTGAATATTTTAGCCAATAAAGTAAAAAGATTAAACAAATTTAATCATATTAAAGAAATATATTCACCTCAAAAGAAAAAAAGGTATCTGACTTACATAAAATATTAAATGAATTTAGAAAATGTTTTTCTTAAGCTTAACCAGTCTTCTGCATTGATAAATCCAAAGAAAGATATGCAAGCTTTTATTAATAAAAACACTAAAAAAGACTAACAGAAGAGCAAACCAAGTTATTTGATAGGCAAATTACATTAAAAAACATCTAAGAACAAATTAATACACTCAAACAAAACAGAGCACCTGGTAATGATGGTATTATTCCAGAAATCTACAAAATTCTACTGAGTGAAGCTCTAACTTTGTTACTTTAAGTTTTTAATACTATGCAAAATAAAAATACTACCCCTCCCTCATGGAACTATACATTAATTTCTCCCATTTTAAAGCCTGAAAAAGACCCTACAAAATGTAATTCATATAGAGCCATATCATTATTAAACATGGACTATAAAATGTTTATATCTATATATGCAAAGAAGCTTAAATTTTTCCCCCCCAACTTAGTAGATGAGGACCAAACCGGTTTCATAATAAATAGAACAACTTTTGATAACATTAAAAGAATAATAACCTTAATTCAATCAACTAAAAACTTAAAAAATAACCTAACTATAGTTAGTTTATATATAAACTGTGCTCTTGACACAGTCAGTTGGGATTACCTTTTTATTCTCGTACAATAACTTAAGTTTTCAAATAATTTTATAAATCTTATCACCCAGTTATATACAAGCTCTCAAGCTTATGTCAGAATTGGTTCTAATATATCTCAGTTCATATCTATTACTAAAGAAACTAAACAAGGTTGTCCTTTATCTCCTCTTTTATTTACTTTAGCCATGGAACCTTAGGCGAACTTGATTAGAGGAAATAGTAATATTAAAGGTTTTGATATAAGTCTTAATAAAACTTCAAAGATTCAAATGTTTGCAAATGACATTCTGATTACTTTGGAAGGTAAGAACCTAACAATTCAGGAATTATTTAATGATATAGATTATTTAAAAAAAAACTCAGGTCTTGAATTTAATCACAATAAAACACAAATATTGTTAACTGGCTCAAAAATATAATATTAAAAAAAATATGAAAAATATATACCACAGTCCCAACATATAAACTATTTAGGTATAATTATTGCCAATATTATAAAAGAAATAAAAAACTGAACTTCGACAATAGTTTAAGAGAAATAGACAAACTAATACAGAAATTGTCTAAAATAAAATTCTCAATAGAAGAGAAATTAGCAATCATAGAAATGATACTTCTACCAAAAATCTTATATGTAGTTCAATCTATTTCTATTCCTCCACCTTATATAATAATTAAAACGTTTAACATCATGAGTAAAAAATTTCTTTGGTACCCAATTAAAACCTAGGATATCGTTATCATATCATATGTATAACTGGAATAATGGAGGTATTGCATTTCCAAATTTAGAAATATATTCAATTTCCTCAGTTATTAAAACTATTTTGTACCTTACATATAGTAATTACTCAGCAAAATGGAAAGTTTTTATTCTAGCTTCTTCACAAAAATTAAAAAATAATAATGATCTCTTTAAGCTAAATCTAGTAAATAACACATTCATATGGAAACTAAAGGATTATTTTACTCTTTGCTCCACCCAAAATTTTATATCAAATTATATCAATATTATTTTAAAATCCTTTAAAAATTTCATTCTTAGATTTCAGTCATATGAAAGTTGGTTATTCCTTATTTTCCCCATAGCATACACACAGGGGGTTAATTTCTCTACAAATTCTTATAAAATGTCAATATTTGAGCAAAACTATTTGATTGATTGGCATCAAATGCTAAAAAACAATGAACTGCAATCTATTAATATTTTATTGGAAGAGAATGATCTTGATTCATCACTATGGCTTGACTTACAAGAAGCTAAAAATTATAGGTTCATAGATTCATAGGTAAGTACTAGGCTATCTGCCCAAGGGCATCTATAAGCCTAGCCAGAATGTGTTGCCTTTCGCCACCCCCTTAGAGTAGTTCCCTGTGCCTCAGTCCAGCAGAGCCATTAGTTTTATGTGCCTCTGTCCAGCAGAGCCACTGCAGGGATCCCTGGGGTAAATTTTCTGTTTCCCATCCACTCGTCAAGGTTTCTCTTGAAGAATGTTAGTGAGGGGCTCTGCCTAATGTAAACTGGAATCCTGTTCCAAAGCATAGGGAGTCTCTGAGACAGGAATCTATCCCTCCAGCAAGTCCTATTTATAGTTGTGGTGAGGTTTTGATCCCTAGACCATGTGGCTCTTGGGGATTTGTTTTTTTTTTTTTTAGGTGGAGCATGTCCATCACTTCTGGGTTAGACATGGCCTTGTATGTCAGGCAGAGATCACCTCTGAGTAAGCGGTATGCAACTGAGTACAGCTTGAGTTTCTTCAGTCAGGCTGCATAGGGCATATGTTTGAGGCCAGTAATCCTCTTGGTGAGGTACTTCTGTGGTCTTTCCAGCTGTTGGAGGTATCTTGTAAGGTACATCCCAAATGGGGCATTGTACTCTATGATGGGTCTGATAAGTGATGAGTAGAGGGGCACAATAACCTCTTTTGTTCTAGATGCAAACCCTTTTGTGATTAGGTGGGCCACATAGAAGGATTTTCTAACCACCTTGGCAATATGATTATCAAAGGAGATATTACTATCTACTTGGGTCCTCAGATCCCTTGTTACATTTTCTATATTTAGGGGACTACCACGTATGTGGCAGCTTACAGGTACTTTGTTTTTTCCAAAGGGGATGACTATGCTCTTTTTGGCATTTAGCTTGAGGCCATGATTTTGACACCAGGTATCCGTCTCACTGAGACCCTTCTGGAGGATGTGTGTATCAGCTGGAGAGTTAATTATGGCCCCCAGTTTGCAGTAGTCTGTGAACTTGGTCAGGCATAGTCCTCCTGTGCTTGCCTGCACTTCTGAGAAGTATATACTGAACAAGAGGGGTCCCAGGACTGAGACCTGGGGGACGCCACTTGTAACTGGTTTAGAGTCGAACCTAGAGCCTGCAACTCTCACTGTGTGGGTTCTATCCGTGAGCCAATTGGCAACCCATCTCATGACGTAGGGGTTTTATAAATTTGATTTAATACCTTCTTCGGTTAAAAAATTTATTGGTTTTACTCAACAGAATAACTTAATTTAAATTAGCCTTTCAAATACATATAAAACTATTAAATCAGATCTAAATATATTCCCTGATAATTATTGGAAATACTTCTCTGACATTAATAATAATAACCCTTTTGATAAAGATAAATTGAATTTTCTTCAGTCAGCAGGTAAAACTACTTCATCACTTAAATGGAGAATCTTTACCTGGAGATTTTTAAATAGATCTTTCATCACACTGTATAACATAAATAAGATGTATAAAGAAAATAGGTTCTATATGAGTACACCGAAAGATCAGAACAGCGAATGTATGTACATCGACACATTTACGTCGATGTACATACAGAGCAAAACACCTAAACAGCGAAGACCGGAACATCAAACGTGTTCCATAGCTAGCAGCACGATGGTGGGGATAAGGAAATATATCCTTTTCCCGACTGTAGTGTGGTCTCGGAGTTGATATATTTAAGTAGGGGGGTGTGGAGGGCTTGCCCCCCTGCAAAAGCTAATTAATGTAATATTTTAGTTTAGATTTTACTTACCTGTGTGGCGCATTATGATGATGAAACACGTTCGGCGTTCCGGTTTTCTCTGTTTAGGTGTTTCGCTCAGTATGTACATCGACATGAATGTGTCGATGTACATACATTCGCTGTTCTGATCTTTCAGTGTAGTCATATAGACCCAAGAAAATATTCTTTGTTGGAGATGTATGACGGTTCAAAATGCTGATTGGTCACATATTTTCTATGATTGTTTGCACTTGAAAAAATTCTGGAAGATATTAATAATTTCTTGCAAGCAATATTCACTGACAACTTTCTTCTTACTAATTCGTTAGTTTTATTTAATTCTCCAATCCCATCCTGTGTTAAAACTAGTAAATATTTGCTTCTTTGGTCTGTACTGTCCATAGCCAGGAAAGAAATTACTAGAAATTGGAAATCATCACAAATTCCCTCCTTTCAAAACATTAAAGATCTTCTCTTGGAAGTATCCAAACTAGAATCAATGACAATTAAGTCTAGATCTTCTAGGAATACAGCAGTGTATATTCAATGGATGATTATAATTGAATTATTAGAAAATTAATAACTTAAAGGTATTAATCTGATCTTATTCACTTGTTTTAACTTTATTTATTTATAGTATAGTGGACATTGATGTACATAGTTCATTGTCTTTTTTATTTTTTATATTAGTGTTTTTGTTTTTTATCTTCAACATCAAAAAATATGGTCAGTTTTCTGTTAATAATTGTATCTTTCAGAAATGTTTTTAATACAATTTATTTAAAAAAAAGTAGGCATTGTGCACATCATGATCCATTGAGAGGCTCTATAACCAGCTATGACTTTACAACTTGAATGGGGGGTCTTGCCCACCGTAATCTGATAATCTGAACTTGGAGTAACTTCATGGAGTTGTCCAGTCTAACTAGCTGGGAGGTGAATTTATCTGTAATATATACAGAAACAGTGTTTCCTTTGGTTCTCACATGTTTGTTTTGCAGTCTGAAGGTGTGGAGGGCATTGTAGCCTTGCAAGGCCTGGGTACTGTCTGGGGCCTTGAAACAGGTTTCTTTGACTGCACAGACATCTACATCTTCCAGTGATAGAAGTGCTTCCAAGGTGTGTTTAAGCTTCTAGTGTTTAGCAGCATAACCTTTTATGGTTGGCGATGTTCAGGTTGGCAATTTTGTTTTTGAGACTTTGCCTAAAAAAGGCACTATGTGGGAGGAAAGAGCCTTTGCCAGCATCCAAAAGCCTAGTGGTGCCAGGTGCAAACCATCTCTGGCAAAGCAGAGAGGTTTGTCAACCATGTCATCCCAAGCTGACAGAAACTGGATCCCCTTTGAATGACACCAAAACCTAAGCCAATTATTGAAATTGATCTTTTTTGTTTATACTGTGGCATCATTCTAGGTGAGGGCAATATGCTGCTGAAGGCAAGGGTCATACCTGCCTGGGGCACATACTCGGAGAGCTCAATCATGTCTCTCCTCATATATTCCAGTGAGGTATGTCTCAGGTTGTTCACTCCAACATGAGCTATGACAGAGTCATAATAGTACTTGTTGCTGAGAAACTTGAGTGCATGTGTGATCTGATGAATCCTGGCACTGGACAAGCAGCTGACATGACTTTGTCCTTATCTAACCTAGTGAGTGGGGCATCCATGTGTCTCCACTATGAAGTCTCCAATGACAAAAAAATATGTTTTTTGAATGTTATGCCTTAAGGGCTTTGTAGGTGAGGCACTGGCATTGCTATGTGTCTTGGGTGCTGTGGGAATTGTGTTAGCTGTAACAGTCTTTTGTTTTGTTTAATAGTATGCATAATATCCATAATTATGTCCTTTGTAGATGTACATATGTTTTACAACATCTAACTACATAATATCACATAACCGCTGTCATCGTGCATCACAGAATCCTATAGCTTCTAGGTCATGGACGACTGTGCAGTTTGTAGTTTTCAGTTATAGTCCCACAGTATCACATATTGCACCATTATACATTGGAATAAAAACATGTATATAACTTCATTGCATCATTCCTCTTAAAACATTACACAGTCATGTTTATTTCATTTAAAAGTAATGCCTGTCCGACTACTTCCACATATGTGTTTAGTTATGTGTTGATAATTGTTATTTCCATACAATAAAAGATCCAAACATTCTTTGCATTTCATCCATTCCATATTCATCCATTTTCCACAGGAGTTCTAATAAACAACTGTGGTATCTGTTTTCTAAGCAATTGGCCAGTTTGTCTAAAGTTTGGTGCATTGTGGGTTCCAATCCACATAGGGAAACCATATATCCGCATCTGTTAACTTCACTCATAGCATTTCTTGGAAGAAGCATATCTGAATATTAATGTTTATGTTTAGCCCAGTAATAATTCACTGAGATAGTCTTCAAACATCTAAGAATATGGGCATAATCCATAATGTTCTGATAACATCAACTTTCCAAAAACAGGGTTTGTAGAGTAGTAACCATTGTTTTAAAAACTACATGCTGACTATTAACATGATTTTAAAGCAACCAGCCAGCATGTCTAAATTGTGGAGTGTTGTGGGTCCCAATCTACATAGTGGAAACTTATATCTGTACCTGTTACCTTGGTTAACTTCACTCATAGCATTTTTTGAAAGAAGCATATTACAATACTTTATATTAATGCTTATTGTGTGCATGGTAACAACTCACTGAAATAGTCTTTGAATTTGTACAAATATGGCTGTAATCCATAATACCCTTATAACATCAGCTTTTCTATAGCAGGGTTTATAGAGCAATATCTGTTTTTTTTAAGTCATATGTGCTGGCTGGTAGCTCAAATAATAAAGAAACAGGCCAGCATGTCTACATCTTGGCATGATGTGTGCTCAAACCCTGAGAGAGAACATATATATTGCAATATGTTGTCTTGACATAATATACCAGTAGCATTTATTTATAGAAGAATTTTACACTTATTGTCATTAATGCATATGTTGAGTGTAGCTGTGAATAAAATTCCTACTAACCCACATATAATCTGTTGCATTCTGTTAACATCAAATATTTAAACTCTGGGTCAGTACATGTTGCTAAATCCTGTTACATATCTGAGCAATTTTTTTGGTTAATATTGTGTACTTCATAAAAATGCTATGGAGGTGTATTTTCTCATAAATATTAAAGTCAGTAGTAGAACAACATCACCCTCAAATTTTGAGGGTCTGGGATGGGCAGACTAGCAGTTAAAATGTATGTATTTTCCTAGAGATGTGCAATTTAGCAAAGCCATAAATAATGGGGGAAAAGGTCCAAAAATAGGGACAATTTTTAAATATTCCTCTTAGAAATGTAGAAAGTTGATTAAGCAACAGGTTTTCCATTAACATGAATTTTCTGAAGGGTATGAAGTCTGAAAATCAAATGCCTGTCTTTATTTTCTGACTTTAATCTTCAATGATATATCAATGATTTGCATGAAAACCAACATTTTATGAGGAACAGATCAAAAATATGAAGTAAAAATCATGACTTTCTGCGAAAATCTGGACAGTTGAGAGGTGTGCATACCTTGCTGAGTCCATAATGTACAGCAACATATATGCTACATAACACTGTCACACTACCTAAGGAATGCATGCTCTCCATTACTGTTGATATTTCTGAACACAGTGATGTCATGAATGTAATTTTCCAACTGTTAGCTGCATCAGCAGCACATGTTCATACTTTGCAATCCTAAGCCAAGATCATTATTAGTAGACCATTGCCCAGCCAGATGATGTCATAACACAAACTCTTTTCACTGCATGCAAAACATGAGTTTTCAGTTAAGATGTGTTAGGTGGACAGACAGCTGTCAAAAGTTAAGCTTAGCTGTAAAGTGTAGTTGCAAGTTTGAATCTCATATCCTCCAGTCTGTCTTCAAAGATGTTAACATCAGAATGTAAAAGTGTCAGTTGTTTATTGTGATTGTCTGATATTTATTGTGATTGTCTGATATTCTTCATAAAGAAATGATTACAACTGCGGTGAGAAATGGATACCAGTGTCATTTAAGGAACGCATTATTCAAGTATTCTATTTTTTTAGTTTGAGGTGAGGAGGATCACAGTTGGGACACAGCCACGTGCATCAAGCAGATGCATAGGTCTGTAGATCAGCAGAGACAGCGAGAGGTATGTTGACTATTGTACATATTTAATTAATTGAAATGCATCGTCCTCTGTATAAATGCCTGTTGTTGTTGTATCTTTCAGCTTTCTCAGTTAGGGGTCGCCACAGCGGAACTCCGGTCCACTAATGATTGGCAGTAGATTTTTACGTACCGAATTGTCAGCCCTGATGCACAACCTTCAACAAAGGTACACCCATTCATGCATGTCTCCACACAGAAGACGCTTTAGCTGAGAATCGAACAGGACAACGTCTTACTGTGAGGCGACAACGCTACCGCAGCACCACCACCGCAGCCCCTGTATAAATGCCTGTATGTTTCACAATAACAACAGAACATTTTTTTAGTGAGCTAGGTGCATAACATATTATAAGGAGTGAGCTTCATATCCTCCACACTGTGAAGTTTCTGCTTGGTTTATTTTTCACAATAACAAACTGTGATGCCCCTGCACTGGCCCAGTAATCAAGGAGCCTCAATCCTCACCACTAGCACCAGTGAGGAGCATACATATTGGGAGGATAAGTACACCCACAGTAAAATACAATTTCCCTTAAGAGCACACAGAGACCACAGTCAGTCTGGGGCTGGTTTTTCCCTCTTTCTCCAGATCCCCAATAAGACTCCCCACTGGCACAGCTATAGGGTTGTGATCTCAGCTGAGTGGCCAAGCCAAAATCTCCAGCTCCCTCTCTGTCCAACCAGTGCTTCATGTCCCTGCCCGTGTAGCTAACACAGACACACTTTGAGATTTGATTTATACACAAACACACATCTGGGAAAGTCTGGCACAGGTTTACTAGCTATGCTGCCTTCTGCCCAGATTATAAGGTAGTACCAGCTGCCACCAGCCACTACTTATCAACTACTTTTAAGGCCCTTACCAAAGGGTGCCCAATCCTACTGTGTAATGTTACTATTAATCCAAATGGTAACTGTGACCAAGACTAAGGCTATTTAGGAGTGTCCTGTACAGTGTCACCAGATACATATGCCAGTACTTTAAGAGCTTATATATCTCTAAACAAACTAGCTACAATTAAAAGGTTTAAATATATTTAATATTAAATAATAAAAGAACAAGACAATACGCAACACAGTAATGACAGTGTTCAGAATCACAGGAATTCATTAAAAACCACATTACATAACATTCTCCAATAAATACAGAACACATCTAAACTAATCTTTATTATATTCCTATATATACCTAAGAGATATCACTGTACCCTACACTTACTTACAGAGCTACATGCATGCAAATATGCTGAATGGATCTTTCTAGATGTTGTTGTGTCTTTGGTTAGGGGTCGCCACAGCAGAACTCCGGTCCGCTAATGATTGGCAGTAGATTTTTACATGCCGAGTTGCCGGCCCTGATGCACAACCTTCAATGAAGGTACACCCATTCACGCATGTCTCCACACAGAACATGCTCTAGCTGAGAATTGAACAGGACAACGTCATACTGTGAGGCGACAATGCTACCGCAGCACCACCACTGCAGTAAAATGGATCTTTCTAGATCCAAGACAATATACAAAATGCCCACTCTCCCTCTCTGAGAGAGTTCTTAAGTTAATATCACATATTACTGCTGGGTTAGCCTGGATGACATCACTCTTTGTCACCTGCCTTCATTTCCCAGGCTAACAGAATCTAACAGAATTTTAACATCTCTGTGTGAGAAGTACATATCTCTCAAATGTTTGCAGAACTTGGAAGCCATATAAAAATAAAACGCTTTTACATCTGAAACCTAGTAATTATTTTTGTTTAAAGACAATAGAAAAACCTCTAGCTCTAGACATTGTGTCTGTGCTGAGCTAAAACTAAGAGATAACAGAATCATAAAACAATTTCCACTTATTTTCTTGAAGTTTTGCAAGTTAACTCTGCATGTTCCAGCTTCTACTATTAAAACATACATTTGAACAGTTATATAGTTTATATACATTTCTACTCTTTTCCAGTAGGTTACACTGTGGTTACATTCCTGAAGCTCAGTACATAACATACAGTTCTCTTACATTTGTAGGACATCATATGAATCATATTACTATTCACAAATGACATATGATTATTTACAAAATTCCAGATAGCTGGGCTGGCAGTGTCATATTTCTATATAAATCATATTAATATTTGCAAGTGAGATATAATTATTTACAAAATTCCAGATAGCTGGACTGGCAGTATTTCCCTTGTGTCACATATCTCCCCTCCCGAAAAACTCAAGCTAGTTTTTCAAATGACCCTTGAGAAATGTTGTTTGAGTGGGTTGAGCCTATTTGGGAATACCTTACCCCATCCCTGTCTTGAGAGCCCATCTGCATAGACATTGCTAACTCCACTGCGGTGCTGCACTGTCATATAATATACTTGCAACCCTAGGCTCCACCTTAGTAACTTGGCATTTTGCTGGCTGGCTTGATGTAGACATTTTAAGGGATTGTGTTCGGCAACTACAATGGAATTTCCTTCCATACAGATAAGGCTGAAGTTTCTGCAGTGCCCATACTATGGCTAGGCATTCCTTTTCTACAGCTGCATAGCGTTCCTCCCTGGGTTGGAGCCTATGAGTGAGATATACCACTGAGTGCTCTTCTCTTTCTGAAGAAACCTGGCTAAGTACAGTCCCCACACAATGGTTTCAACCATCCACCTGTACAACAAATTATTTGCTGTAGTCTGGACTGGCTAACACTGGAGGTCCTCCCAAAACTCCTTTAAGCTTCTGGAATGCCCACTCACATGCTGGGGTCCACACTAACTTATCTGGCCTCTATTTCCTTTTCAAGTCTGTGGGGAGAGCAGCTATGGTACTATACCTGGGGACAAACTTTCTGTAGTACTCTGCTGTCCCTAAAAATGTCCTCATCCTCACCTGCTTTTTGGTAACAGGGGCAGGCCATGGATGAATGGCTTCCACTTTGGCAGGTTCTGGCCTGATCTTACCACTCCCCACTCTATGTCCCAGGTAGGAGATCTCTGCCATACCCTCCTGATATTTGCTGGGATTAATGGTCAACCCTGCCCTCTGGAGTCTGCCCAGCACCTCCCTGACATGCTGAAGGTGTTCTTACCAGGAACGGCTGTAGATGGCAATATCATTTAGGTAAGCTAAGGAAAAATCTCCTGCTCTTGCAAGGATACAATCTACCAGCCTCTGGAAAGCCACTGGGGCATGTTTCATCCCAAAGGGCATCTTTGTGAACTCATACAAACCAAAAGGAGTCACAAAGGCTGACCTCTCTCTAGCACTGGGAGTCAAGGGCACCTGCCAGTAACCCCTGGTAAGATCAATGGTGGTAAGATACTTAGCCCTACCCAGCTGCCCTAGGGCTTCATCTGTCCTAGGCAAGGGGAAAGCATCTGACTCTGTGTGACTATTTATTTTCCTGTAGTCCACACAGAACCCAATGCTGCCATCCTTCTTTGGTACCAGCACCAGTGAGGAGGCCCATAGACTACTGGACCCCTCAATTACCCCTAGAACTAACATTTCCTGTATCTCCTCCATCAGAGTATATTTGACTCACTCAGGCAGCCTATAAGGGGCCTGCTTAATAGGCCTTTGTGGTCCTGTATCCACATGGTGCTGCACAAGGTGGGTGCACCCTGGTTTCCCAGTGAACATGTCCCTAAACTCCTGTAACACTGCTTGGATTTCTCAAACCTGGGTAGGGGATAGCTTCTGGGACATTGCTACCCCTTCCACTAAGGTGTCAGTCTGAGCTTCACTGACGAGATCAGTCACCAGATCCCCCTCAGACTCCTCTTGCAATCCACTGCAAATACTCAGCACAAGGGCCTCCCTATCATGATAAGGTTACATCATGTTAAAATGGTACAATTTGTGCCCCTGCCTCCTGCCTTGCAGTTCTACCATGTAGTTAACATCACTGACCGTCATTACCACCTTGAAGGGTCCCTCCCAAGCTGCTTGCAGCTTATTGTGTCTGACAGGAATGAAAACAATTACCTGCTGCCCTACAACATACTCTCTAGCTCGAGCATTCCTGTCATACCAGACTTTTTTCTGCTGTTGGGCTTCTGCCAGGTTCTCCTGGGCCAAACCCATGAGTTCTGTGAGCCTTGTCCTGAGGTTTAGGACATATGTCACAGCAGATTCCTTGTGGGATTCACACTCACCCTCCCATTCATCTTGAATCAAATCGAGAGGTCCCCATACAACAACGCAAGGGGTGAAAAATCTGTGGAATCCTGGGGCACCTCTCTGTAAGCAAACAACAGATCAGACAAATATTTGTCCCACTCTCTCTTAAACTGGTTTGCAAATGCCCATAGCATGGTGAGTGTAGAGTTTAACCTCTCAACAAGACCATTAGTCTGGGGAGAGTAGGGGGAGTTCTTTAGTTGCTTCACCTGACAGTACTGCCACAGACAAGCCAGCAGGTCTACCATGAAATTGGCACCTCTGTCAGTCAGTATTTCTTTTGAGAAACCTACCCTGCTGAAAATCTCTAACAAAGCATTTTCCACCTTTTCTGTCTCAACGGAGGACAGAGCCACTGCCTCAGGGTATCTGGTAGCATAATCTACTACCACTAGGATATACTTTTTCCTTGTGGAACTTGGGGTACTCAGAGGCCCCACAATATCCATAGCTACCCTTTGAAGTTGCTCCTCAATCACAGGCAAAGGCATCAAAGGAGCTTTCACCTTGTCTCCTGCCTTGCCTACCTTTTGACACTGCTTACAGGTTCTGCAGTACCCTGTTACATTTCTGGAAATCCAGGCCAATAGAAGTTCTGCATAATACATCTCCTCATACATTTTATGCCCATATGACCTGCAAAAAGAATATCATGGACTATGGCTAGAAGTGCCAGATGGTAGGCTCTGGGCAATACCAACTGCTGTATTGTCTCACCCTCTAGCCCTCCCTCAGGGGTCCACTCTCTATACAATAATCCTTTGTCCCAGTATATAGATTCCCCCTTCCTTTGAGAATCAGGTGCCTCACTAGCTACCTCCCTCAGACCTTGTAATGTAGGGTCTGAGAGCTGAGCCTGTCTCAGCTATATCTTAGTAACACTTCCCAGCTCCCCTTCCACAGGAAGTCTGGTATCCTCTGACAGTGGTCCCTCACTGTCAGTCTGGGTACTACTAACTCACCTCTGCCCCTGCAGTCACTCTGTCCAAGGGAACATCAGTACCCACAAGCAGCTGTGGCTCATCTGTAGTCTCACTGCTACAGGGTAGCTCCCTCCCTGAAGTAATCATGTCACCAGTCCTGGCTGCAAGTATGTTGTCTGTCTGGGTCTGCCCCAGGCTACCAGACCCACATGCTTGTCTCCAAGCCTCTCTTCATATAACTGCTTGCACACACAGTACTGCATTATCAAAATCATTCACTATCAGGACATCTGCAGGGTAGTAGTTTGGTACCCTTGTTGTCTCAAGGCAACCTACTGTTGGCATTTTGTCATTCCCGCTTATTGGCTCTTCCACCTTTTGTTCCTCACCTTGCCTCCATCGGCATCTATATGCAACATGGTCCCACTGGTTGCATTTAAAACATTTAGCCCTTGGCCCTGGACATGTAGCTGGACTAGTGGCTTCCTCTGCTTCTAGCAGACTCTGTTGAGGTAGTCTAGGCTGCCCACCATGGGTTCCCTTAGACCCATGAGCAGCCCTGGGTGTCCCTTTCCTGTGCAGTGATGCCCTGCTTGCTAGGTATAGGTCTCCCTTCTTCCAAAACTCATCTGCAGTAGTGCATTGTCTATCAGCTAACCAGATTCTCATGTCCTCAGGAAAAGTGCTAAGGGCTTATTCCCTCACCAAAAGGTCTGCCAACCCTTCAGAAGTGGTTACCTGACATCCACTCATTCAACTATGAAAATAAGTGCTTAGTTCAGCAACGTATTGACACACACTTTCATCTGCATTGTGTCTATGCTCATGAAACTTCTTATAAGCTTCAGGTGTTAACTTAAAATATTCTAGCAAACAGTTCTTTACAACATTATAATTTAAACCATCAGTATCAAAGAGTTTGGAAATCACAGTTACAGCTTTACCATGGAGTAAGGTAGGAACTGTATCCAGATATCTTGGTCAACATTATACTGTTTACTTACCCTCTCAAACATATGAATAAAACTATTAAAATTGTCCCCCTCTGTAAATTGTGGAAGACATTTTCTGATTTTTGCTGCTTCTGGGGTTCAGTTAATCCCTTCCCCATTACCTCCATGACTCTGGTGAAGAGTCAGCATCTCCTTTTCATGTTGCCTCTGCCTCTCATTCTTCTCAGCCTGAAGACATCCCAGATGTCTCAGTCTCTCTCCTGTTTCTATTTCCAAATGTTTGACTGCCAACTCAAATCTCTATAACCCCAGATGGATTTTTAAGTCCTCTGTGTAAAGGTTGAGCTGTCCATTTTCTGAGAGTTGTACATCTCCACGGCCAGTCTGATTAACTTCCTGGTTGCTATTCTGTGATGCAGCTGTGACTAAAGCTGCAATCATGTCTGCTTTAGCCAGGTTGGCGTGCACCAATCCTTTAGCCTGGCACATCTCAGCCAACTGGCTCCTTGTCAGCTTGCCATACTCCTCTGCTGACATGCTTGCCTGCTGTCCCTAACTAACTAAGCTAAAAAAAAATAAAACAATTGTGATATGAACTTTGAATGTTCACTGTGTGGCTGACTGAGAGTACAAACACCTGCTGTAACCACTGTACATAGGGTACAGGAATTCAATATCTACACCACTACAAGACAATTAATATGTGACATGGTTATCTCACCACTATCAACCAATTAATATGTGATGTGGCTATCCCACCACTTCCAAACAATTAATAAGTGATTCTCTTGCAATGGCCCAGTAATCAAGGAGCCTCATGTCTCACCACTAGCACCAATGAGGGACGTACACATTGGGAAGATGACAAGTACACACACAGTAAAGTACAATTTCCCTTAAGAGCACACAGACCACAATCAGTCTAGGGCTGGTTTCTCACTCTTTCTCCATATCCCAATAAGACTCCCCACTGGCACAGCTATAGGGTTGAGATCTCAGCTGAGTGGACAAGCCAAAATCTCCAGCACCTTCTCTGTCCAACCAGTGTTTCGTGTCCCCACACAAGTAGCTGACACACACACACACACACACACACACACACACACACACACACACACACACACACACACACACACACACACACACACACACACTTTGAGATTTGACAGACTTGGGAAAGGCTGGCACAGGCTTACTAGCTATGCCCCCTGCTGCCCAGACTATAAGGTAGTACCAGCTGCCACAAGCCACTACTTATCAACTACTTTTAAGGCCCTTACCAAATGGTGCCCAGACTTACTATGTAATGTTACTATTAATCCAAATTAAGTGTGACCAAGACTAAGGCTATTTAGGATTGGCCTGTACAGTATTACCAAATGCATATGCCAGTACTCTAAGACCTTAAATATCTCTAAACAAGCCAGCCACAATTAAAAGGTTTCAATATATGTAATAATAAATAATAAAAGAATAAGACAATACTCAAAAACACAGTAACTACAGAATTCAGAATCACAGGGAATATTTTAAAACAATATTGCTGGGCAGTCTCAAATAAATACAGAACACATCTAAACTAATATTTACTATATTCCTATCTATATCTAAGTGATATCACTGTACCCTAGACTTACTTATAGAGCCACATGCAGGCAGAAATGATGAATGGATGTTTCTAGGTCCAAGACAAGACACAAAATGCCCACTCTCCCTCTCTGAAAGAGTTCTTAAATTAATATCACATATTACTGCGAGGTTAGCCTGGATGACATCACTCTTTGTCACCTGCCTTCAGTTCCCAGGTTAACAGAAACTAACATAATTTTAACATCTCTGTGTGAGAAGTACAAATCTCTCAGAAGTTTTCAGAACTTGGAAGTTGTATAACAATAAAATGCTTTTACATTTGAAACTTAGTAATTATTTATGTTTCTAGACAATAAAAAAAAATCTAGCTCTAGACATTATGTCTTTGCTGAGCTGAAACTGAGAGATAACAGAATTGTAAACCAATTTTCACTTATTTTCTTGAAGTTTTGCAAGTTAACTCTGTATGTTCCAGATTCTACTATTAAAACATACATTTGCACAGCTATATAGTTTATATACATTTCTGTTATTTTCCAGTAGGGTACACTGTGGTTACATTATTGAAGCTCAGTACATAATGTACAGTTCTCTTACATTTGTAGGACAAACATATGAATCATATTGCTATTCACAAATAACATGATTATTTACAAAATTCCAGATAGCTGGGCTGGCAGTGTCACTTTTCTATACAAATCATATTAATATTTTAATGTGACATATAATTATTTACAAAATTCCAGATAGCTGGACTGGCAGTATTTCCCTGGTGTCACACATATATATTGATTAGAATGCAGGAATACCCATCACACATTAATAATTAAAGAGAAATCATCACATGATAGCTTAAAACTGTGAATAAAATATAATGTTGATATTTTATGTAACATTGAGCCATTGTTTCGGCACACATTTTTTGAAATGCACTCAACAACCTAAATAAAAGTTGGGTTGGTGTATCTGTCACACATCTATTGAGTTGGGTGCTTTACATGCAAGTTTAAGTGCTTTGATTAGTGTTTATGATGTATGTCTTGTTATGCTTAAATGGCTGGCTGTGATTTCTGTTAATCCATCTGTTGTGGAGAGCTTGCATATTCACAGAGTGACTGTGTGCCTAATGTGTGATGGCAGATTGTGTGGCATGCTCTGTAGTTCAGCATTGGTACTGTATCTGCCTTAGACATCTTTGGTGGTATTGTGGGAACACAGTTTTAACCTAGGTTTATTGACACTTGAGCAGATACCCACTTGAATGCAGCAGTTCATAGTCAGCACACCATGCAGGACAACACTGGTATTTAATCTCAGACACGAAAACACAGTTATAGACTATGTTTACTGGGTTCCCCTTCATATGACTGAATAACTACAAACTTGAAATGCAATAACCCGAAACTATAATGTCGAAACAACAAAATCCCAAAAGTGCAAAAGACAGACACCGAAAACAACGAAAGTAGCGATGGTTCACCATGATAACATGAAAAGCTCGAAAATAAAGAAAAACATTTATTGTCCCACAGTAACACTTCAAACAAAAGAAACACAACATGAATCCATACATCCACATAGGTTCGCTGTAGATCCAACATGTAGTGTTGCTTCAAAAACATTACCATATTTGTTATGAACAGTCCTCTTACTTTCATTAACGTACAGTACAAAGACATATAGCGCATATCACATCTTTAACAATCTTGCAATTGCCATCAGGAAATCCAAACCTGAGTAAGTAGACCTGTTTTGGAAAACATGCTCAAATTTAACATGAAGGGTTACTACCTATCGTTTCTTTGGTGAAGGAGGTGCACCATAGCTCATTCTAATTCTGAGCTTGTCTACCCTATCCTGTTCTCTAGATAACACTCTCATAAGTACCAATAGGTCTGTTGCTCTATGGCCCAGTAACAACTTCAGTCTATGGTGCCATGCTTCCACGTTGTTTTGCGTGCGAGGCAAGAACAATATATTTAATTCATCCACATTCCAAAACAAAATTGAAAACAATGGGGGAAACCTAGAAAATCTAGAAGTCCTAGTGTAAAACTTTCGAACCTTCCCCAACATATACCAGTCACAAAAGTACTTTAAAAGTTCCCTGCCATCAGCTGGAAACATGGCTTTAAGTTCTTCAAAAGCAGTTAATACAGCACTCTCAGGCAAAAATGCTAAAGCGATGAGACACTTAACATGCAACTGAAACGAAAGGTCTGTGTTATAAAAATGTGCAAGACCCAGCTGTTGCACCTTTCTCCAAATGTTTTGTGAGACGTGAAACAAACAACCTTTAGGTTTTACACCTTGTAAATTGAACAGACACACTTCGAAGCCTTGTTCATCCATTAGACGTAAAACACAGCTCCACATAAAGTTGTAAGATTTAAGAGACTTTCTACTCATTATACAATATAGCAAAGGTACGCTTTTATGAAAACCTCCATATCTAATCAAACCATGAATACTGTATAGTTGACGGCACATTATACCTTTATAAAAGAAAGTACCGTCAACAAACCAAATAGTGGCTGTGCTTAAATCAAGCAAATGTTGTTTAGTTGAAAAGACCACCACCGCTGTTTCTGTGGCATTATCTACCATGCACTTACTAAGAAATACTCCTGATTTGCATGCAGACTTTGTAACATCAATATATTCTAATTTTTCAATGTGAGAACTGCTGGATTTTAACTTTGAACGATGCATCCTGCCAACTTTCTGAACTAGTGATTTCCGAGTAGGCAAACTAGGAGCTATTACATTAGATGTTGATGCTAAAATGTCATTAACTATTAAACAGGGAGTATCTCTGAAATTATTAGCTTTCAACTTTAATGAGTAAGACACTTTATAATGCTCAACTTCAACAGGGTCTCCAGGATGTAGGTACTGAACAGATTTTAATAGCCTTTCCCCGTTAGGCACAGTTAGAGTAACAGCCCTACCTTTACATTTCTCATCGTGTTTATACTTGCAGTACTAGTACGTTTTGTCTTGATATAATTTTTCTCTATGTAACACGTACCCATCTATGAGAAGTATAGGAGCTCCTTTCTGAGACGATACAGTGACATATATTTGGCTAATCGTGCCTGCGGCAGTGAAGTATTCTTCTGCACTTTGCATTTCAAACAGTTTGAGTACACCATGCAGTTTATTCCTTTCAATTTTCATGCTTCTGGGCTTTTAGGTTTCTGGTGTTTTGTCTTTGTAGTCTTGAGTTTTTGCATTTCGAGCTTGTAGTTATTCGATCATATGAAGGGGAACCATTTACTGACACTTGAGCAGATACACATTTGATTGCAGCAATTCCTATTCAGCACACATTGCAAGTCAATATTGGTATTGCATCTGCCTCAGACACCCTGGGTGTTTATGTAGAAACACAGTTAGCCTAGGTTGACTGACACATAAGTAGATACCCATTTAGGTCATCAATAGTATTGCATCTGTCTCAGACATCTTGGGTGTTTTTGCAGGAACACAGTAATAGCATAGGTTATACCCATTTCATTGCAGCAGTTCCGTATCATCAAACATATTCCCAATGTTTTAATTGTTCAGGCTACTGATTTCTAATTGTTTTGGTAGATAATGCATACAGCTGTACTTGTACAACACTGTTAGCAACAGATAGTTTAGATTCTCTTTTATCGACAGTTCTGTTGATTGAACATAGAACACTGTTTTTAGTGATGTACTTAATAATATTGATGTGTGTTCAGCCACATATCATGCTATCTGTCTCAGATATTTGTCATATGGTTTGCCTATTGTCCACAATATTGCCAGACCTCTTTCTCCTCATTTTAACATTGACACATTGTGACTGCTCATATAAACCATTGAATGCAGACAGTACCATTAGCTGATTTGAGCATTCATACATTTTTGCAAAGCTAATGGCGTGTGTGTGTGTGTGTGTGTGTGTGTGTGTGTGTGTGTGTGTGTGTGTGTGTGTGTGTGTGTGTGTGTGTGTGTCTAAGTATATAGAATTGTTCAGAAAAGAACACTGTCATCCTTTTTAGGAGTGCAACATATAGGGCCATAGGTAACTCTGTCCATGATGGATGCGCATCAGCCCATGTGTAAATTGTCATCATAAACATATTCTGTTCGGCTATGATATTCATGAGACTGTTCTGCATGATAAACATTCACTTTTCTTTTCTGCTGTGTTTGGCAATTAAACTTTGCAGAGCATGGAACACATGAATGTACTCTGATCTGAAGATGATGATGACTACATGCAAGGCCACTGCCAGAGTCTTCCAAGGATGACATCGACAATTATGATGATGGCAATGCCAAGGAACCTGGACCTGACTCTGCCCAGGCCATCCTTCCTGCACCCAGAGGAGACTTTGACACAACTAGGATAGAGACAATTACTAGATGGGAGATCCAAAAGGTCATGATCAATGTGTTCTGAGCACAGATGAGGGACATAATGGGGTCCTTCTTTGAGGATATGGCACAGGCTATGCGGGATTGGTCCGGGGTGATAGCTCGTGAGATCATTCTGATGTCTGAACCCCATCAGCCATGTCTGTGTGCCCCACTTGTGTTATGCTAACAACATGGTGATTGCCATTTCATTGAATGAAGTGTAAATGTATTATTGTGCATGCATACCATGTATCTGTCATGCTTATGTGTTATTGTCTCATGACATTTACTTCCATTTCAATGTATACATGGCACACATTAACACATTACACTTTCCACACACATTCAACTGTTCATGCATGGTGGCAGTTAACCTGTAGATAGTCCTGCAAGAGGTAACCTGTAAACATGTGTATTACTGGTTTGAATGGCAGGCAACATACTTTGTCCATACTCCATCACTAACAGTGTGATATGCCATGGATTTCTGTTTTGCCATATGAGGTATGTGCAACATACAGGCATGTCATTCCACATGTTTCTTGGATGACAGTTGTCATGATGTCCCACTGTCATGATGTGGTGTTGTGTCATGGTTTGTTAATATTGATGTCATATGGGCTCATATACAGGTATATCCTGTCTGTGTGCAGCCCTCTTTTTCTGACTGTATCAAACAGCAATGTAACATTAAACTGTAAGCAATGTTACAGATAA
>NC_056746.1:661819754-661897254 GCF_019279795.1 Protopterus annectens
AGGAAAACTATGGAATATAACTGCTTCTGTTATTATAAAAAAGAAGTTCCAATTATCTCAGTATAAGCTGCATGGCATTTATAATACATATTTTAAGAAATCTGTCCAGAAACACTACAGACAACCACTGATATTTCCAAAATTTATTTGCTAACAAAATATACTTGCTTTAAAGCTCTATGCCCTTTATAATACATATCTTCAGCCATTTGTGAAGTAAGCTCAGAGACAGCAATATCTTCATAAGTCATGTGCTAATAAAATATGCCTGCTTGCACTTAGGGATTCCGATGGAATCTGTAAAATTTCTAATAAAAAATTAAAGGTGAAGGGCAATCATAGCCACATCGCTACAGCTAACATTAGTTAACAATGGGATCGGGACTTGTATGGGGATTACAACTAACACACACACCCAAGGAAAGTGGGAGAAGGAAAAGAAAGGTGTGAGGTATGGGCGAAGAAGAGGGACACACAAGAGGGATGTCTGAATAGGAAAACCTAAGGGAAAGTCAGAGCAGCATGGGCAGTTTTTTTTTTTTTTTGGTGGGAATAGGCCACATTTTTTTTTAAAAAAGAAAGAAAAGGTAAACATAGAGAAAGAGCAGAAGAAGGACATCACAACAGGTATACACATAGAACATAACAAAGGTTGGAAAAAAAACAGTAAGGACAGGTAAGTTATACAAACCATGGTGAAATGCAGAAAAGTATATCTGCCTATGGACTATCATGTTATGACATGTTGCAAACTGTGTGGTTGTCATACCTAGATGCATATGACCAATAGTAGATGTGTGTTAGAGGGTAATAAGTAAGGATTACAGTGCAAACTGGATAAATAAATGTATCCAAGTAATCTGTCAGCAGTGCAAGTGTAAGCCAAGCTACATCACAGATGACTGTAGGACTAACAATGCTAGATAACTCCAGGAGAGGACAGAACCAAATAAAAGACTGTGTATGTAAAAGGCACAGCACAGTGCCAAATAGAAGTACTGCAGAAAATAATTCAAATGTCTGCTAAATACGCAAGTAGGTGCACACAACCCAAACAAATATGTAATGGAATTCCTATATGTTACACACATATGCCATGCCAAAGGCAACATACAGGTGTAGATGTATATGTATGACTGTCAGTGGCCTAAACGGAATGTGCATGAAATCAAGGTTGATACACATACACACACCAATGACATGTAAGAATATTTTCAAAAACATAACACTACAGCTTAAAATTGATATAAGGTTGTGCACGTGGATTTCAGCAATGTACACTAGTTAACACACAAGTATCATAAGAACAAGGATTTATTGCAAGCAGTAGCCAGTGACTTGTGTACTGATGTCCCAAATCGTAAAATGGCCGTACATTTGGCAGACTTTCACAATGTCAGCAACATAATAAATGGGAATGGTCAATAACTGTAACAAAGGCAAACATGCAAAATATAATACAGAAATATGAAGGTGGGAGGGAGGTGGACAACCTGGGCCCACATCAGGGTAAACAGGACAAGGTAAGTTGATGCACTGCAAATGCATACGTATTGCACACAGGGCGCTGTAGACACCAACCCAAAATACATTTAAGAAAATGGAAAATGTATGTCCCATGGGAAGAATGATTTCTGATGTCTACAGAAATGGCCATGTATAAAAGGGATACACTAGACAATCTCAACGTACTGAAATGTCAAAATTCAGTACGTCGAGACCAAATAGTGGGAAGTGCAGTTAACCGAAACTACACTATGCCGAATCCGAAAATGTCAAATCTGCCGCTATCATGGTGTCACGTTTGTGACATGTGGTGCAGTTTGTAGATTTATCTGGGGTTTCAGGTAAGTGTTGTGTGTTTGAGGATAATGGGTAGGGATTTTAGTGTGTGTGTGCAGTGGTGTTTTTTGTGTGTTTAGTGCAACCTCAGAGTTAGAATATATAAGTAGGGGGTGTGGGGGGTGCAGGGGGGGCTTGCCCCCCTGCTTATAGGTAGGTTAAGTGTGTTTGTGTGTGTTGTTATGTTTGTTTAGTTAGGTGTATGTGGGTGTGTGTGATTATGTCCTGGTTTGTGTGTGTGTGTGTGTGTGTGTGTATGTATGTGTTTGTGTGTGTGTGTGTGTGTGTGTGTGTGTGTGTGTGTGTGTGTGTGTGTGTGTGTGAATTGTTGCAATTGTAGTGTTCGTGATTGTGGGTCTTTGTGTATGTGGTTTTTCGACTACTCAGTCTCGAAATACTGAAATTCGACATTTCAGTATTTCGAGATTGTATAGTCAATCCATAAAAAAGACATACACAGTAATATGCAATCATGTAACATCAACATGCATAGGTAAGCAAGCTAAGAATTTCAAATACATACTCATATACTGTCATGCAAATATGGAATAAACAAACTCAGGTATATGTCACCCACCCTGCTCATTACTGAGTAGAGGACACTTCTGTGAGCATCATTGCAGCACATCACAAAAAAATGCTGCAAATAACCAAAACCACCAACGAAAGCAGCCACACCAATCTGATAAATCACCAGGGCAAATGAGAGCAAGGCATAAGATAGATTTATTAACGTTGCAACAAACAACTTCAGCAGCAAGCACTACACACGTTTTCGTCTCATAGAATGACTTCATCAGATAAAACACATACCAAATCTACATAGTTTAAATACCCACCCTAATTAAATATCAATCAATCAATTACACCATCACTAATAGGTTTGATGCCTGAAAAAAATTTTTAAAAACACATAGAATTAATAAAAATGTTTGTAAAATAAATATAGTATGTTAAACAAATATTCATATATATTGCAGCACATCAGCAGTAAGTCAGTGAATGCTCATGTGTCAAAGGTACGACTGTGTGTCACTATGGATCGACTATGTGCAGACACATGTATAGTCATTTAATGTGTACAACTATTTGCAGAAGGTGTGAACTTATTTGAATAAATAATGGATGTGAAAATTTAAGATGCAGTAAATGCAACATAATGTACTGTTACTGAATAAATTATCCACAGTGTGAAGATTAATGCTACATTGCTGTTTGATACAGTCAGAAAAGTAGTACTGCACATAGCTATGATATATCTGTATATGATCCCACATCACATCAGTATTGGCAACAAATGACACACAACACCACATCATGCCAGTCAGACATCATGACAACAGTCATCCAAAACACATAGGGAATGTCATGTCCTTCTGTTGCAAATACATGCTGTGGCAATATACACATCTTAAGCATTCCACAGTGGTAGTGCTGGACTACGGACAACATCTGTTGTCTGTTATTTGCCTTCAATAAAACACATATTTACAGGCTAAGTCTTGCAGCACTAGCTGCAATTTACCTGCCACAATGCATGGACAGCTGAATGTAGGAGGAAAGTGTAATGTTTTAGTGTGTATCATGCACACATTGAAACAGAAGTAAATGTCACATAACAATAACACATAAGCATGTCAGGAAGATGGCGTTCATGCACAAGAATGTATACACAGTCCAATCAATTATACAGAAATCAGCATGCTGGTATTATAACACAATTGATGCACACATACAATGCTTACAGACTGGATGGACCAGGCTGAGTCTCACAAATGACCTAATAGGCTATCTCCCTGAATGAATTGTGCATAGCCCATGCCATATCCTAGAAGAATTTCACCATCATGTCCTTCATTTGTGGTTAGAACACGTCGGTCACAACCGCCCAGATCTCCAGCCAGTAGTAGTCGCTGTTCTGGTCCTTGTCGTGGAGTCATCTCTTCTGGGGTATTGTAGGCATGATGGCTCTGGCAGGTAGGTGCTGGTCCAGCTTATTTATGATTTCTATTGTCATCATCACAGTCATCATCTCAGGTCTCTGGTATTGGCCTGGCATGTGCTCATCTTTGGTATTTGATAGGTGAATGTCAAGATGAAATGCAAAACAGGACAGAAATGAAAAAACAAATGCCTATCATGCAGATCATTCCCATGAAGATCATAGCTGATCTTATTATGAAACTGATGGCGTATCTGCAATATAACATACTTAATCAACATACCATCCACTGGTGAACTGTGGAAATGCAAACATGTGACTGAAGGTGTAAGAGAATACATCAAACTTCTTATTTAAAACACAGTTTAGTTTTAAACGTTGCAAACACTGGCATATAGCAGAATTGTAATCAAGCACAATTGCTGCTAGTGAATGGTGCATAATGCACATAACACATTCCTATGGCACTTTATCTATAGTTATGAACATGAATAATAACAGAACATGTCAGGGAGAATGTACCCATCAGCAATGTGAGCAGTACAAACAAGGCTTGCAATGACATGCATAACACAGCTTACCAGTGGGAATCAGGGCATCACCTGTACATTTGAATACTGGCTGGCATGAAGCATGGCAAGCATATGCAAAGCAAGTACATGTAACATATCCTGACATTTGAATGGAATCATGCCTGGCACTGCCTTGTGCCACATTAACATAGCTGAACTTTGAAAAAAATAGCTTGTAAATGTCAGCATAACAGAATTATGGTGACCTGCACTATTTAAAAATGCAGTCTGCCACAGTAAACTCTTCATCTGAGTTTCTGGAAATAGGTCATCATTTGCTTTCTTTTCCCTTGCATATGTTCCCTGAGCAGTTATGTCTGTGTGTGGATGAATGTAAATGTAAGGTTCAGCTGAAATGTCTCCCCTCACTCACCACCTGATAGTCCAAAGGAAGTACCATTTACCACAGTCTACACAACTGTCACTGGGGAACAGCTCTGCAATGCACTTTGCAAGGCAAAATGCACTGCATCAATGGGCCCCAATAACATCCAGGGATGCTTACATAGCATGAAACATGACCTCTCTGGTCCAATTGAATCACTTTTTAGCTGTAGCCTACAGTCAGGTTTTGTACCCAAATAATGAAAGATGGCTATAGTCATTCCCCTGCACAAAGGATTTCAAAACACTGATCAGGGAAAATACAGGCTCATAAGTCTGACTAGTCTCATATGTAACCCCATGTAAAGATTCATCATGGACATAATAAATGAGGATAGAGACAACTTTCAAACACTAGCCTTATCACAGTTTGGCTTTGTTAAAGGAAGGTCATGCCTATTAAATGTGTTGGACTTCAGTGCGAATGTCAATAAAGCAAAGCATGTGGCCAACACTGCGTTCACAGCTTACCTCAACCTGGTCAAGAATTTTGATACCATATCTAACTCAGACATTATAGACAAGCTCAGTAAGTTAAGTATAAACCATTGTATTCCCCAATGGATAGCCAAATGGCTCACTGATAGGAACCAGGAGGTCAAAATAGCTGGGGCCACATCCACCAAGAGCTCAGTCACTAGCAGAGTCCCCCATGGCTCAGTACTGGGCCACTACTTTTTGGGATCTATTTCTCTGAAGTAGAAGCAAATGGTGCAGGTTTATGGCTGACTAACATTGCAGATTATTGCAAGCTGGAGGTTATCATCGACTCCTATGCAGACACAAGCATTCTTCAAGAAGGCCTGTCTATGATTAATAAATGGTGCCAAAGCCATGCTCTTAAAATCGATTGTAAGAATTGCAAATTATACCTTTCAGAAAGTCAACCAGCATGGATAATTAACATGTTGATAATACAACCCCAACAGTAACCCAGTGGTCAGGAATCTGTGCATGCATGTAGACAGTAGCTATAACTATGACTATCATGTGGCCACAGTGGTGAAGAAATCCTTTTGTGTTGCACAAGTTATAATTAAGGCCATGGCAACTAAGTCCAAAGAGATCATTATCACAGTGCAGTCTGCCCTTACCACAGCAGTCACAGAGTACAGTGCTCCCTTCAGTATGTACTTGACCAGGCATATACAGAAACAACAAATACCTTAGAATTTAAATAAAGAAATAATGCAAGGTCTAACAAATCTGCCTTACACAGAAAACTTTAAAGACATTTCCTTCTACTCAGTTTGATATACATTTTTGAGGGGTGATGTTATGATTGGATTACAAGGCATCCACAAGCACCCTAGTTATGAATCTCCTCCATATTCCTAAGTTAAACAGTAGCAGAAATGCAAGGTCTAAGGGAAAAAACTATATCTATGACTTAAACAGAACATGCTAGAGACAGATATGTTTCCCATAGACTGCACTTCCTGTGAACAGGCTTCAAATCCATGTGAAGCTTATTTTGTATATTAGATAATTTAAGGACAGCCTAGACCAATGTACGATGATTTGTAAATTTACACCGGGATTGCCACACATGTCTATTATGGACAAAGGTACCTTATAAATTCAGCCCCTCAATGTCCGGTTTGTAAACAGGACATTATTCTTTCATGAAAACTTGTCTAGGCTTTGAAAGGCCCACCTTGGTCATTAGTGTAGTAAAAATCTATGAATGTAGAAATGTACATATTAGTGTCTGCATGTAATGATTCATATGAGCAGCCACCAAGTGTCTTTATTAAAATGAGGATAAAGTGAGATGACAATATTGTGGAAACTAGCCAAGCAATATGACAGACGTCTGAGCCAGGCAGCATGATAACTGGCTGAACACACATCAATACAATGAATGCAACAGTAATAAATATTTTTTATGTTCAATTACTGCAGCCTATGGTATATGAGAATCTAATATATATTGTTGTAACAGTATTGTATGACTACACCTGTATGCATTACCTACTTTCAATTAGTACCGGTCAGTAGCCTGAAAAATGCAAACATCCTGATGATGCTTGCTGATTATAAACTGTTGAAAGAAATGTTGATCTGCATGTGTCAGCAAACCTAGGATACAAATGTGTTGTAACAAAAACACCCAAGGTGTTGTAGGCAGATGCAATGTTAATGTTGAACTGAAGGACATGACACACTCTGTAAACAACAATGCAAAAGCTGATACAACAGACATCCATTCAATCACTGAATAAGCAAACTATGCTCAACAGATCAATCACTCAGAAACACAGCCGCACATACAAGTTTGCCAAACCATACAGTAAAAGCAGCAAACAAAGCATTACGTTTGTATACAAATCATCCACCTCAAAATATGTGTAACGGATATACTAATGCAACTGTTACTTCGGTTGGTAATCTATCAGTGTAGTATCTCACAGTATGCACAGTAGCAAAGCCCACCCCAAACACGCCTCCAGCCCTGTGGAGGCAGCAGCAGCATGATTATTCAACAGTGTGCGGAATGCAATGTAATTAATATTCAGCATCTGTGCCGAATGCAACCCAATGTTTTATTGTAGACATTCAGTACCAAAAGATGAAATGCTTTATTAGGGACATAAAACTTAAATGCATTTTGTACATCACATTTCAGTCAGTCAATCGGGCAGAGTTCACACAACCAAACTGTTTCTCTAAACGATACTGTTACATTTTAATGGCTGAAAATGTTTCCCGAAGATGCTAGCAGCACTGTTGCACAGCACTTGTTCGGTGCTGAACTGGTCAGCTGACCTTAAGGCATCCAAATCTGAAAAGAAGCAGGGGGTGTGGGGGGTGCAGCACCCCCACAAGGGGTTGCAGGGGGGGCTTGCCCCCTGAAAAAGGAGAAAAAGTAATAATTTCTATGAGGATGTTCATTGTGTGCATGAATATTTAGCAATTTACATGATGTGACATATGAATTAGCATGTCTGTCAGTCTTCCTCGATATCCCCACCCATTTGGTGTGCCAATCACTGATGGCATGCCCAAAGCTGTGCAGAACTAAGGGCGAGGTTCTACACTGATAGAGTACCCTTCAGTCGTGGAGTACATTTCAATCACTGTGTGCTGAAAAAAATGGCTTAATGCTACATGATATTTCAATGTTTTTGGATTTAAATCATAGTTGAGAGCACAGCTATAGTGTGATTATTTCACTTACCTCACTGATGCACAATGTGCATGCATTATATTCTAAGCAATATACATGGTTATGTGAAAAATACAGGCCTGCTAAAATGATCAGATGCATTTCATTTCACAAAACAGAAAAAGTAATCAACATACCCCTCTTCCTCCACTGCTCCTCATGCCTGTGAATCAAATTAAAACATAGATCATGATTTCTGGTCCTGTCTTCATCATCTGAATAAAGAAAAAAAGTAACTGTAAACTATGTATTTTTCAAATAACCATGGTATATATTTCTTAGAACACATTACAAAGTAAGAATCTGAAAAACAATAGTATATAGAAATAAAAAAAATGCACAATTTCTCAGTCGTACTTTGTTCTCTGTTCAGAAACTTCATCAGAGTGTCATTTGCTTCTACCATACCAAATGTAAAAAAAAAAAATCAAATGCCAATCACCAAGTAAAATCATGAATAATGAATCAATTAAATAACATTCTATGATTTATCAAGCATAAAAACCACATTGTGCACCAAAATTGTTAAAAAACATAATCAAACAAAAAAAAGTTAATATGTTAAGGCTTTCATTTTCTAAATGCTTGTAATTGAAATAACATCATTTCAACCAGGATTGTTTCTAGCATTCAATCACAACTGCCAGACCATTTCATGAAATCATAACAAGTTGTATTGAAATAATCAATAATAAAGAACACAAACTTCTTAAAGCAGGAACACATCATTGTATGTCTATACAATGCATTAGTGTTTTATATTTTTTTATGTTGTATATGTGTTCTCGTATCCTGTTCCAATGCTTCCAGCTAGTTTTTTTATGCAGAAAGCTGGGCAGGATGTATACGTAGCAATATATACAACACTTTTTGAGTCAAAATTCCCTTTACAAGGACATGGACAAATTCTGTAAAAATTGTCAACTGAGATGTAAAGTACTTCATTAATAAAGCAGCATACATCTTTATTGGGTTCCAACAGGAATTGCAATCATAGGAATGGTCAAAAACATTCAAGAGGTGGCAGGAGCAGAGGGAGGAGACATTAGACACTTCCCCTGGCTCATTTGGTTTTCCAAAAGAAAATCATTCTGGTTAGAACTGCGTTTTGGACACTTTTAAGGATTTTAATTTATTGGGAAGGACTTTTTCAAATTCATTGGTCATCTACAACTGAGGACTTTTGCATTTTTCAATTGTACTTACTATTGTTTTGTTGGGTTCTTAGTTTTTAGTGCGTTTGGTCCCTGGTGTTATATCTTCAGGGTTTACAGAGTCCATACAGCTGACACAGCCGATATCGACTTTCACTCAGGATCATTCACTTCTGGGTGATTGATTTGTTTAATTCAACAAATGGCTAAGTAGATTACTCCAATTTAAAATGCATGTTGGTGGAGCTGGTACCTTTACCAATGAGCATGGTACAGTAGTTCAGAATGCAGTTAAGCCACCTGGCTTTTTGTTGAACAAACATGATACTAACCAGAGCAATCTGCAGACTTTGGAGGTGGAAACTTTCAACATACATATTTGGTTGACTAGCATGGATTTCTTTGCAGTGACCAGCAGGAACAGCATGGTTTCTAGGACTTTGAAATCCCATTTAGCTATGTTTGAACTTAAACTTCGTAAAATGAAAAATTTTCTACTGGATAATTGTTGTCTTTATGATGCATTTCTACTCCGGGCCAACAATCAAGGGGACTTAATCCTCACCACTGACTCTGGTGAGAGACAGTCAATAAGATCAAAGATGGATTCACACAGTATTTTCAGATGCAGCTCCTTGCACTAAGCACAATTTCCCTTAAGAGCACACAGGGAGCACACTCCAGACCTGGGGCTGGACTCTCTTTCTCTCTCCAGGCCAGCACAAAATTCCATACAGATCACTTTGGAGCTCTGTGTCCCTGTTCTCAGTAGTTGGCACACACACTTGGATATTTGAGTTTCACACACACATACACATCTGGAAAAAACTGGTACAGATTTACTAGCTGTCACCCTTTCTGCCCAGACTCTGAGGTAATCACATTGCCACCAGTAAGCTATCCTAAGGCTCTTACAAAAGGCACCTAATTATACTGTATGAAATTAATACTAATACAAATGGTAGGGTATGACCAAAGCAGGTAGGCTTGCAGGAGTGACCACAGTGTCACTAAAACAAACATAAGTACTCTCAAGATGTTAAAGGTGCTTTCTAAAGGACCAGCCACAATGAAAGGTATTAAAATATTTGATGACAATAAAACAGAAAACAGGAAAATACTAACTACAGTAAACAACAGAGTTTCAACTACAAAGATATAAAATATAATACGGTTGGATAGTTTCTCAAGGTTGCAGAAAACAATACTAAACTATCCTCACTAAATGTCCCTGACTCACTAAAGAATTAATATTCCCTGACTACTTATTAAGGCAAACCAAGCTGATGTGTGCTGATTGTCTTACCACAGCAAAAGCCAAAGTCAAAGCCAGATGATATCCATCTTTGTCTGTGTGGATGTGTGAGATAAATATCCTGCCAGAAATCTTTCCTGTCAGGTTCCAAAGTGCTGCTGCAAGAGTTCCAAAGAAACCAGATGCTGGTTAGAGGATGATATCAACTCTGGTCACCTGTCTCTGGTACAATGCACACACACACACACACACACACACACACACACACACACACACACACACACACACACACACACACACACACACACACACAGCTTTGCTAAGATCTGTGGCAGCATCCAAAAGCTATAACACAATTTCAAACTTTCAGCCCTTCCAGGGTTCTCTGATAAACATACACATTTGATCAGTTACAACAATACAACCTAATAAACACGTGTGATGTCCCCTCTTTGGACCAGTAAATAAGAAGCCAGAATCCTCACTACAGACACTCTCACCACAGACACTGCAGAGGAATATTTACTTGGAGCAAAACTAGATTCGCACAGTATTTCCAGATGCAGCTCTCTGCTAAGAAGGATTACTGGTTGGCATACAAAGAGCCTTAGAGAGCAGTTACCATAGTGAAGAACAAGACATTAGTGACACTCTACCAGCTTCTAGAAAGTGAGTCAGTAAATGACAGCAAGAAATTCTATCAAATTGCAAGGCAAAGACAGAAAGATAAAGAAAACGGGCATCAGACACCCTCATATTGATGCCAGAAACAACCTGCTCACTAGTCCACAGGATGCTGAAGCTTCTGAGTGAAGAAAACCTCACAGAAGCTGTACTGCCCCAGACACAGACTATGCTCAAAGAAGAGGAGGAGCTCAGCATAGAAGAAGTAAGATCAGTACTAAGAAAAATGAAGTCAGGGAAAGTAGCAGGCTCAGATGAGGTCACTAAAGATATAATCAAGATGTTGGAAGAGTTATGGAATAAATGGATCCTGAGGGTACTTTTAGTACTATGAAGAGAAATGCATATTCCAGATGACTGGAGAATAAGCACAGTTGTGCCATTGTACAAGAAAAAAAGAGACGTTGACAACTTTTGGCAGTATAGAGGTATCAGACTCCTGTCACATTGTAAGAAAGTTCTGTAGAAGGTGAATGATAAACTAATACACAGAATAGTTGAAAGTAAGATGGGAGATGAGCAGTTCAGATTCAGATCAGGATGTAGCACAACTAACCAGATGTTTGCAATGAGACAGTTGAGAAGAAGCTAGAGATGATGAAAAAGTCAAACTGGGAATTCCTAGACTTGAGAAAGCAAATAACAAGGTCCCAAGAAAGCTGATTTGGACAGTCCTGCAATACAAAGTCCCGGAAATATTGGTAGAATTAGTGCAGGTTATGACACAAGTACAAACAGTGCTCAGATTCACACAAAGATTCCCATTGGGAGTAGGTGTGCATCAGGGTTAATCTCTGAGCCTGTAGCTGTTCATACTTCTGATGGACTGTATTAACAGATAGGAGAGGACTGGTCAACAGGGTTGCTGTATGCAGATGTTGTGGCATTACAAACAGACTCTGGTTAAAAACTTTAGCAAAGACTAGGAGAATGGAATTGAAAACTGAAGGCAGACTGGATGAAAATGAGTACAGATAAGACAATCGTTATGGGAACAAATGGAGGAAATCAAAAGATGAAGAAGCTGAGAACTGAGATAGAAGGGAAAATTATGGAACAGGTTAACAGCTTTAAGTACCTGAGAGGATGGCTGAGGAGAAAGGAAGTCTAAATGAGGAAGTCAAAGCTAGAATAAGTGGGGCTGCAGCCAACTGACACAGAGTATCAGGTTTAGTGCATGACAGAAGAATGCCACTGAAGCTGAAAAGAAATATGTACAAAGCAGTGGTGCAACCAATACTACTGTATGGTACTAAAACCTGGGCAGTGAATGCAGAGAAGAGGAGGAAGCTGGAAGTAATGAAGATGAAGTGTCTGAGATGGGTGGTGTGATGGGCAGTCTGTGACAGTCAAAGAAATGGTGACACTAGAGCAGAAGCCTAAGTAACACCAAGCACAGAAGGTCAAAGAGAATAGATTATAGTTGTTCAGGCACATGTGCAGGAAAACAGAAGAATCTGGTGAAGAAGATTTGGGACAGGCAAGAAGAAGGCAAGAGGAAATGAGACATCCTGCAAAGAAATGGAAGGATGGATTGGGGAAGAGAACACCTGCAATAGTCAGGCATAGTTGTCACAGAAGATAGGAGAGCAGTATTGAATTGAGATAGATGGTGGCAGTTGACAAAATATCCCAACCCCATCTACAAAATGAGAAAAAGTGGGTTGGTGAGGATGATGATGATGAAGGAAGTGACAAGTGGACATGAATGGGAGAGCATAAAAACTTCAAAATCCTAATAAGTTTAAAGTCTAAAAGATTTACTGCTTCTCAAACCTATACGTTAAGGAACCAAGCCATATTGCCTCTCCTTCCTTATAACCCCCCTCTCACAGACTGCACTTTACTAGAGATTTCTCCTCAGTTCAGGCCTCAAAACTGTGGCAGTCACTTCCTCCTGATTTAAATGATCACACAAAGTACTCCCTGTTCAGACCACAGGTCAAACAAAACTTACTAAAACAGTTTGAATGCAATTGTCCATATGAAAGATCTCACATAAACCAGTATCTCCAACTGTGTAGTAGCTTTACCTCCCACATACCTGATCCACCTGATAAACTCACTCATCCAAAACTTTGATTCAGCTTACCACACCATTACTGCTCTGAATCTCCTATGCATAAACTAGTCTCCTCTTTCATCTTATTGGTCCTATTAGCTTTCCTAAACTAACAGCCATTACCCATATCTCCATCACTTCTCCTTCCCCTGCTTTAACTCTATTATCCTTTTACTATTCCACTTATGTAACTCTACACATACTTGGCTTGTTAGAGCTTCTATGTATATATTGTTTGTCAGACATTATACATTTACTTATAAATGTAAACTACTGTTATTTGTATACTATACATTGTTTTATAATGCTGTGCTATAACCCAGGTTGAGGCTATACTTAGTCATTGTTTGATCAGAGTTCTAACCCGGTAAAAAAATATCAATACATAAAAAAAGGTACAAGTCATTTTCTTTAAACTGTTCAGAGAAAGGAAGTTGGCAGGTTTTTCATAAGTCTCTAGAAAAGAAGTACTAGTAATATCCACCCATTTAAGACCTTTGCATTTGGAGGCCTTTTAGTCTGCATGCTGTTGAGCTCAGCGAGTCATACACAGCATAAAGCAAAAGATAACAGCAGATGAGCAAAGTGGAAAATATAATAATAATAATAATAATAATAATAATAATAATAATAATACATTAAAGGATTATTTGAAATACTCCAGAAGCAATTAATAATTAAGGGAAAATAATATATTCAAAGAAGACTGATGATTTCATTAAATTGTCCACATGGAATTAACATGAATCAATCATAAAGAAAATCAAGTTATTTCACATCTCATTTAAAAACAAATTAATGGTCCACAGAAGTCATTTTAGAGGCTATTAATAATTGAAGACCTCTCTGAAAACAGATTTTACGTGGTCTCTTGGAATTCTCTGAAAACAGATTTGGTCTCTCAGAAATGCCAACTGAAGAATGTTGATAAATGCAATAACCTCTGCCATCTGTGTACTGAAAGTTAAATCTATGAATGATGATATATAACTATCAAATGATGCCACAAAGGACATGATTATAAACAGAGATAGAGAATGATAGATTATATAATTATATATCAGTTATAAATACACTAATGAAATGAAAATAATACAATTATTAAATAAATGCTTGCTTCATTGCAGCACTATTTTATATATATATATATATATATATATATATATATATATATATATATATATACTGTTGAATATATGACTTGCTCTGTTTTCATAAACTGTAGATTATCTTTGCTCTGCAAATTCTTTCATGTAGCTAGTTCCAACATATTTCTAAAGGTAAAGTCCAAAAGTACTGAAAACTATTAGTATAATTTTCAACATTTTTGCTAGCATTGTTATTCAGACAACTACCATAAGATTTCATGAAATATTAACTCTTTCATTCTTTTCATAGACTTTAGTTTTTAGCTCCATCACGAGCATCTTGGCAGTGCAGTTTTTGAAACCAAATCCTCCCCATCCTCCTGATTTAGTGTTGCAAAATGCTTACAAACTATCATAGTCGTGTATGACTGTATATGCACTAGAGGAACAGCATCGCACCTGATGCTGTTTGTCATGAAGGCGAAGGCTGGTGTGAAAAGCATTATGCTGTTGTCCTAAAGCTAAAGCAGTTGTGAAATACAGTGCATGGTTTCATACACTATAATACATTACTGCTATAATAATTTGACTAGCTTGACTAATGTATGTATTTTATTTATTGATTTGTTTATTTTGTTTTGAAATATGCAATGCTGTCAATGCAAGGGTAAGCAGAGTGAAATATCAAAGGTTATGAGACTCATAGATGAATGAATGAATGGTGCTTAGAGCTTAAATGCAGTCTCTAATCACATTTCATGGCTGCAGCAGATATTAAATGATACACCTGCCATGCTACATACAAGGTATTATAATATTTCTCTGTGCCATGGGTTGCATCCTACAGTTATATAAGAGGCACGGCTTCAGTGCACTTTGTGGTCCACAGCCCCCCAAAGTGTGGCCCTATAACTGCTCTTTCCATTGTCTATTTAGAATCACTTCCTTTGATGGATTATGCCTGTGGGGAAGAATGCAGTTGTCTTTGTAGGTGGATGGGAAAAGTGAACTGGAATTACCACTGACAATGTCTAATGACTTTGTAGTGCTTCATGGTGGAGTGAGGTGGTTGCAGTAAACACAAATGGTTTGTCTATTGCAGGGAATACTGGAGGCAGAATTCTCATAAGGACTTTGCTGCATTTATGAGCTTCTTCTTATTCAATGTGTGCTATCTCTGCATTGGGATTTTGTGTGTGTGTGGAGGGGAGTCTCTCTACATATATCCATTAGGGAGTTGTTTTTGGATAGTACTATGGGATTGCATTGATATCCTGAATGATATTCAGTTGTAGACCTTGGCATACTGCTGGCCTGCACACACACACACACACACACACACACACACACACACACACACACACACACACACACACACACACACACACACACACACACACACACATACACACATGCGCACACGCATGCACACTTAGAAACACACACTATTGTCGGGGTCATGGAACAGTTTCGTATGCAAATGGACAGACATACTGTAGTTGATAGTTACAGTGTATGCCATCATCAGAGTGGTTGTTATACAATGGCAGGCAATTGTGCTGCTAGGCTTATTGCACTTCTATAGTTCAGCAGAAAAATGTGATGTATATACCAACATCTTTACCCACTTGCCATTCAGGTAAAGACAATATGACTACTGCTGCTGTGATCTACAGACACACAGAATACATGACCTCCTCAAGATAACCTTGTCTTTCTCCATAAATGCCTTTTCATGGTAATCCACAGTGGTGATGCTGCGGTAGCATTGTCACCTCACAGTAAGATGCTGTCTGGTTCGATTCTCAGCTAGTGCGTCTCTGCATGGAGACATGCGTGAATGGGCGTACCTTCGTTGAAGGTTGTGCATCAGAGCTGGCAACTCGGTACGTAAAAATCTACTGCTAATCATTAGCGGACCAGAGTTCTGCTGTGGCAACCCCTAACTGGGAAAAGCCGAAAGACACAACAACAACAACAACAGTATCCTGTCATGTACCAGAACAACACTAAAAAAATCATGCCATACTGACTGCTGCTATGAATATTGCAGCTATACAGATAGTCTGTGCCACATGGTGGGTGACACATAATATAGGTAATCTGAACACTGTTCTAGAAGCATAGCTGGCTTTTTTAATGCCTGGGGCTGATCCCTTCATCACATTTCTTCATTTGAAGACCAAAAAATGCAAAATAAATAAATAAATCAAAATAAAAAAATAAAAATCCAGTCCTTTTACTGACTAAACAGGTAGCCAGACACACTGCCCCCTCATTCAGTGGTACAAAAAAAAGCCCCTGGATTCAATAAACTCCATGCAAGAATAACACTATTCTTGCAAGGAGTGGTTTGTGTCCGTATAGCACAGCAGTGTGCCTTGCATATTCATGAAGGCGCACTGCTGTTCTACCTATATGGACATGAACCATGAACGAATGCAGGGGCAGGCATGTTCAAGTAGTACATAGGTTCATAGGTAGGGCATATAGGGGCAGGTCTAATAGTAGATAATAGTATTCTTTCCCTAGCCCTAGATTAGCCTACTGTGCTTCTGCCTACTAGTAGGTCACAGAAGGTACCCCTAAAGATTTAGTAAGAAAAGTTCTGTTTTAGCAGGACACAAGAAGGATTGTCCCCAGTTGCGATTTTAACACAGAGATCAGATTTCCCACCAGTTTCCCATCCGCAGGGTCGAGGGGTCCATCCAGATTTCACTTGATGCGTATGTCGGGCTTCATTAAGAGTCTCAGATTGGTGGAGAATCTGCCCTCAGAATGTCCTAAAATGATTTGTATGGATTTTGTAGGTCCCTGGAGCATTTAGCTTGTTGGGACTTGTATTATTGAGTGGGATTTGGTCCATGACATTGCTTTTATATGGTATGGGTATGTCAGGCATAGATCGGGCTCGTAGTAGGCGGTAAGCAACTGCAACTGAGTAGAGGAGGGTTTCCTGGGCTTTAGCTGCATAAGGCATCTGTTTATGCTGCATAAGGCATCTGTCTGTAGCCCTTACTTTTCTTTGGTGACAGGTGCAGGGTGGTCTCAGGTGGTTGCAGGTAAAAGGGGCAAGGGGATTCAATGAGTGATCCTATGTTGCATGATGAGGGCACAATGACCTCTCTTGATCTAGATGCAACCACCGTTTGATAATGAGTGGTATATATCTAAGGTCTTTCTTACCACTTTGGTACATGATTATCAAAAAGGAGAGATTACTGATCGTTGGTCCCAAATCTCTAATTACTTCTCTTCCATTCTTTAATGATTTACACCTATTGTTTAAGGCATCTTGACCTCTTTTTTTTTTCCCAAATGACTATTTATGCACTTTTTAGTATTTGCTTGGAGGCTGTGGCTCTGGCAAGCATATGTCTCTGGGAGACCCTTTTGGAGGATTGTTGCGTCAGCTGGAGATCGATTTATGGCCCCAGTTTGCAGTAAACTTTAACTTTGCCAGCCATAATCCCCGTTAGCCTGAACCTCAAAAAGATATATATCAAACACAGATAGTCCCCAGAAACTGAACCTGTGGGGACGACACTTGTAACCACACAATGGACATTGAACACACCCCCTGCACTCAGAAAGTGCCATACAGCACTTCCTAATAAGTATCTGGCATAATATTAGAGAATTACTCTAATATTATGCCGGTATTTCAGTGTCTGTAGATACTTTAATGAAATAAATGACCATTTCAGTGTCCATGGACACTGAAATCAACATGACATCAGGAATATAATGCAGGGGGTATGTGACAGGTTCTGTGACACACACCCTGCATTGTAAAAGTGCCGTATGACACCTCCTCAACCTGCTAAAGCAGGCATACCTCTCAATCTCTTAAAGCAATAAATCTGGACAAAGCCATTAATAAGAGTGGGACAAAGGCCCAAAAATAGGAACAATTTTAAATATTGCTCTTACAGACTTAGAAAGTTGATAGAAAACAGGTCATACATTAGCATCCATTATTGAAGGATCGAAGTCTGCAATATTCTCTGACAGCAGGCCATGTGGACAAAGGTACAAATAATGGGGGGAACAAGCAATAAAATAGAGACACCTCTGAAAAATTGCCCTCACACACTTAGAAAGTTGATAGAAAACAGGATATGTATTACAAGGAGTCCCTGAAGGATAGAAGCCTGAAAGCCAAATAAATACCATTATTTCCCAACTGTAGTCCTTAATGACTTGTCAGAACACCATAAACCTCACTTATATAACATAATAATACAATAATATTATATATTTTTTCTAAGGTAAAGAATGTTTAAGAGTATCTAAGTGAGTGTGTGCATTACGACCCACCACTTACCATAGCTTAAACATCACATAGGAGATAAATTCAAATATAAAGAAAAAAATCCAAAGCTGAGATAGGGTAGTGGTTAGAGTCCTGGCTTTACATGCAGTTATTTGTGGTTTGAGTACCAAGACAGGCAACTTATTTTTCCATAGAAAAACTATTTTTGTAAAGTTGAATTATGTAGCAACTGTTTTTTGTCAACTAGAGTAGTGCAGCTGGTGCACAATGTAAGTGTGAGTGCATATAACATGTGAAACCACCCATTTACATACAAGTGTCCCATACAGTATAGTCACACCCCTTGCCAGTGTAAGGAAAGCACATTCAGGGATGTCATGTAAAGTATATGATATACACTTAATAAAGCAAACCAATTCCCTGATATATTTAAAAAGTTAAAAGTGAGCAATGGTTAGCAATAACCATCGCTAAGACATGATTGCTAAGCAACAGGTAGCTCAGCTAAGTGGATTTACACACAGTTAAACACCACTCAACAACTTCTCCTTTAAGCAGTGTTAAAACCAGCTTAGCAGATTTGCGCACTGCTTAGCAAAGCTTAACCTTTTCAAAATGGTCCAATGACAGCAAAAGGCAGGAAAATATCACTATTTAAATGGGGTAGGTGGGAATACAGCCATAACCAGTTGCAGTTGATGTCTGCAGGCCCTATGGATGGTGTAGGTGAGGGTGAGTGCTTTCAGGTGCAGTGCTAGGGCATTCAGGAGTCCAGAGTCATGGTGGGACTTTTAGTGAAAGAATATGAGGAGAGACTGCTGCAGAGCCCATACCAGGGCTCCCAATACAAAGCTGAGGCCTGGGACCATCTCACACATGATCTCAGCAGTGCTACTGGCATCCCTCAAACTGGTGAGCAGGTCTGGCACCATTTCACTAACCTCAAGCATAGGAAGAGGGAGCTCTTGGACCAGTGGACCCAAGACACATGGGCACAGAATGTTCCAGAAGTGTGTAAGTATCAGCATCAATTAGTTTTTACCAAAGTCCAGCCTGCATATATGATCAATAGGTATTCATAAATGTTTCTTTATCTCCTATACAGCAGCAGATAAGAGGGCTGCGAACATAGACGCCCATGCCAGCAGGTTGCTAAGGCTGCACCGGGAGGCTGTTGAGTACAAATCTAGCTTGCAGTATTCAGGTCAAATAAATAGAAAGGAGTAGTCTGTCAACTGCCAGTAGGTTAAAATGTGTACTATGTATAATGAATAAACAACGTTAGCAGAGTAATAGTGATGTACAGGATATCTATCAATAAAAGTGGCAGTACCCTTCAATAGAACTAAAAACCCCAGACTGTTGTGTTTACTTTGTATTGTGGTGGTATGAATCAAAATGTGTACAGGTTCTGCATAACAACTATGGCTCTGATAGCATGAATTAATTGAGGCTCATCTGACAAAGAGTGTGGAGCTGTAAAACAGGAGATCAACTATATGAAGTGTTCTATGCACCAAGATCTGATCCCTGAATAGTAATGTGTAAAATACTATACTGTATACCCTACAGCAGTGCTTCGTGTTAACCATTGCTTTCCAGGTTGTAATGTGTCAAAGTATTAATGCACAGTACAAGACCTATCTGCCATGCATGAATGTCAGAATTACAAGGTCAGAAATTTCCAACCAAGAGACTTTTAGTTAGAAAACAGTGAATCAAAAGACAGCAGGTCCTCAGTAGCTCATTGTGATGAAACACATCCTTGTTGTACCATTTTGGCACAAACAGGCATGGTTCGAATCCCAGAAGTGGTAGTAAGCAGTATGCAAAATTTCATCCAAGAATATGTGAATATGTGTAGAAACAGGTAGTGTTAACAGAAATTTCTTCCACAGGTCTGCTAGGTAAAGAAATGTTTCTATTAGCTATAAGAATGCTGTACTAATACACTGTGTACAACACTTTCACTGTCCAACCCCAAGGCTGCAAATGACAGCAAGATAAGTACATACACCAAGAGGTTTCTTCAGATAACTGTCATGCTGTCATGGCTAGTGATCACCGCTGGCAATACCCAGGGTGACAGATGGAAATCCAGGTGGACTATGGCAGTAGCACACATACAGCATGAGTGCAGGGCACCCCTGTCAGTGTGACATATGTGACCTTGAATATGTGAATATGTGTAGAAACAGTCAGGTAGTGTGAACAGATATTTCCTTCACAGGTCTGCCAGGTAGGAAATGTATGTATTAGCTTTAAGAAGGATTTAGTAATACATTGTGTACAAACATTCCACTGTCCAACCCCAGGTCATAGGTAGATGTAAAGTGAGGTCATACCTGGAAAGTAATGAGTAGATTAATGATCAGTACAGTTGTAAACATTTTAAGCCTATGTAGTTGTTAACTGACATCTTTCCCTCTCTCTCCCCCACCCTATCTGTAACAATAATTCATATACATAATCAACGGGTATGTTTTTCTCCAAACCAACTGTTTGGACATGTGTCCTATTGTCCTACAAATATTGGATTGTTTGATTATTAATCTTCCCCATTCAAATACTATCAATGGTGGCATGTTGCTATCGATTTAACTTGCATGCCATTATAATGCCTACTGTGGTTCCATATATGCATGTGTTCTGCTTGCTATGCAACAGTTTCAGATCAGTTTTATGGGGTCACTTGGAACACCCATGCATGCTGTTATAAATACCATTGAAATATGTTGTTCATGACTAACCGACTTATTTTGTAAAACCTCAACACCATAGCACGTCTGGGAAGTTAGATCACAGTGGATCCATTTGTCCCACCTCATCTGGCCATGGCACCGGGCCCCAGTACATCTGGGACCCAACCGGAAACCTCCTTGTCTGCTGATTCTGCACCACCTTCAGGTGGAACCACCTCAGGGGATGGGGACCGTCCCCCCTTCTGGGAGTGGGTGAGGACAGGAAACCGTCACCTGTAGCCAGGTCCAGAGTTTGGTCCATAGAGAGATCCAAAAGGAGTTTGTTGGACAGCTGCACCAGATTGAGGGTTGCCTGGTGCATCTTGAGGGTCAGCCTCCCCCTCCTGTCCAGCCCCTAGCACAGCAACCTTTGGGGCTGTGAAGTTGCAGTGGTGACTGCCCATGGGTGGGGACCTCACTCCCACTGTATCCATTTGGGGGCTCATGGGCATCTGATTCCAAACCACCCTCCCCATCCAAAGTGTTTACCCCTCATATGTGTCATATACCACCCCTATCTGATGTCTTGTCTGTCTTATCTGTCTTCCTACCAAACTTACCTTTCCAAATATACCTACTAACCTTCCCCAACATCCCACTCTCACCTTAAAAAAAATAAAAGGGCATCTGTTCTCCTTCCAAAAAATTACTCCCCATACATACCTGTCCATTTCACACATGTGTCCACTGGACACATGTAATCTGGTCCAATTGTCTTGACAACACATTTCTGTTGTCCTCACCCCTTTCTCAGGGATTTGAGTGTCCAAATTCACCTCTAAATTCTGTAAAAAATTACAGCTGTTGCTGGAGACGAAATGGACAGCTCTGGACCGTTCCTACACCCCTCCTGCACATCCTTAGCTACCTTTTATACTGTACTTCCTTCTGCATGCCACTTTGTTCACCACTTTCCTATCACCCCTTTTTCTTTTCTTTTAAAGAAATTAGCATGGGGTAAGCAGGAGTAAGTGGGAGTAAGCATGTTTGCGCAATGCTAAGTGAAGCCAACACAGATTAAGCATTTCAACGATTAACCATATGTTAGCATGACTTAACATTGTGCAAACCCATGCAAACCTGCTTACAACTGCTTAAAAGTGCCTTAATCACTCTGTATCCATTGGACCTTGTTCTCCCAACAATAAAGTAGGCAGCTCTGCCAAGTCCCAAACCCAGGATGCTGTGCTTTACAATCAGAGCAACATACCACTACACAATCTGAGCTGTGCAAATTGACAATGCTTTAACAAGCATATCATGCATTCTGTTCATTTAACATTAAAGGAAAAAAAAACAGCAGTCCCAAGTCTCAAACCCATGACACTGTACACTTTAGTCAGAGCAATGTACTACTACACCATCAGAGCTGGTGCAGTTAGTGTTGCTTTTTCAAACATATCATGCAATAAAGCTCTGTGGAATTATTCACGTGTTGTATATAAACTTATGCACACACACACACACACACACACACACACACACACACACACACACACACACACACACACACATATATATATATATATATATATATATATATATATATATATATATATACTAAGAGAAAGTTGATGTAGTAACACTGTATGTCCTAACATATATTGACTGAAATATCACAAGTCCGGGACTCAATTGCTTCTCATTAATGAGTGATCTCAATCCCCACATCATCCCACAGATGTGTCAGGAATGCACAACAGTTATGGGAACCAGACCAAAGATATCAGCCAGACAACTGGATATCCTATGAATATGTGGACATAACACAACATTAGGGACACTACACTGAGCTACCAAGCAATGTCCAAACTACAATCAGACTGACATAACACTACCTAAATCCAGCTCTGGGGCTGTACACATACATTGTAATATGACAGGCACTGCAGGGATGTAACACTAGTCAAAACCAGACACTGGAGTGAAAGTGCACACCCACAACCAATTGCATCACAGTGACAGTGACATAGCAGCAATCAAACTGAACACTACAGTATAATGACTGTGTGAGTAAGAATATCCCATTTGTCACTCACACATTATCCCTACATGTATTGCCCATGTCACAGTGTAGTGAGAATCTTGAGGTGTTACAGGACATGTCACAGTCTGCCTGTAGAAACATATACAGGTGATAGGGAACCAGAAACTGGAGCAGCACGCACAGTCAGATAGAAAGGGCCCATGACACTCACATGTGCTCCCCTCCCTACACAGCCCAAATAACATGTACATACTAGACTGCTACACAATCCTGACAGTCTGTTTACAATGGCCAGGCATACACAGACTTCTCAAATGTACAGTTTCCCACAGAATGTATAGGCACAGGACTCATATCTATGGCCACAGTACGCTCCTACAAATTCCTGATAGGCCATACACAATGGCCAGACATACACCGACCTCTTGACTGTACAGAGTTCCACAGGTTGTCCAGTCTTTGCCCTTATATTTATGGCCCCTAACCCAGAACATGTGTTGGATTCCACAACATCATTGGGACGATATCAGGAATGACAGCACTAAATAATGATAGCCCATACCTATCCACTTCATAGTGCATGACATATGGACAAAGCCTGACACAACAGGGATGCAGCAGCCTAGAAACAGGGGCATATGTACAATAGTGCTGTTATAAACTGCAAAAGTCATTTGCAATGAGGGATATGGCACCGTGGTAACACATTGAATGTGTCATAGCTGAGGTACAGCTGTACACAATTACCAAATCTGTATAACAGTTATTGCATGTGCCACAGAGTTTCTAGGGCTGAGGGGTGTATACAGGCATGTGCATGGTAGTAGACATCAGCAGCTGTTGTACAGTGGACAATGGGAAGTGTATTGGGTGTAACACACCTCAGATTGTTGTAATCCACACCCCCAGAGGATATTGTGTCAACCAAACACACAGAGAATACTGTGCACACACATGCACAGGATCACAATTGCCAGTGTTGGTTTTGGAACCCCTACCCATCTAGTTAGTGGTAATACAGTGTTAGGCAGTTATCACAGGTGGCACAGAGCTTATAGTGTGGAGAGTGTTCCACAGTACATGTAAAGTGAATTACATCATGTGCCCTTGTACGGTATGGCATTGGGGTGTGTACTGGGTGTGAATGGATTTATAATACTGTCATGCACAAGTCTACACACTCCCAAATACTGCTAGATATACCAATGCACACACACAAATGTGCCAGTACTGTGATTAGCAGCCCTGCCTGTCTAGCTATTCATTCCATACTGTTACATAGCTGTTGCACACAGCATGGGGCTTATAGGTCTGAAGAGTGTCTACAGATACCTCAATATTGCTGTAAAAAGCAGCTCTCATAGAGTGGAATGTAGGATGTGTGCTGGGAGTACCATGGCCTAAAATTGCAAACCATAGCTACCCAGTGGATATAGTCCTTACTCAAACACACTCAGGAGACTGGACTTGCACACACAGACACTTGCCAGGACTGAGATTAGAATCCCTACCTATCTAGGTCTTGTTACTAAACTGTTATGCATTTATTGAACATGCCACAGAGCTTGTAGGGTGAAGTGTGTTCCACAGTTCCTTTAAGGTGAACATCACCAGGCCTTGTAAAGTATGGCAATGGGAGATGTACTGGGTGAGAATGGACTCTGAATACTCTAATCTACAGAAATATACACAGTGACAAACACAGATACAGTCATACACACATTTGCCAGAACTGAGGTTAGCAGCCCTGCCTATCTTGTCAGTCAGTCCATACTGTTACATAGTTCCTATACACAACACGTCCCTTATTGGGCTGAATAGTGTCATCAGATACCTCTATGGTTGATGGAGACAGCAGGCCTCATACAGTGGACCTTGGGACATGTACTGGGAGTACCATGGTCTAAAAATATAAAACCCAACCCCCATTGGATATAGTACTCACTCAAACACAGGATACTGTTGTCACACATACAGCCGCACAATTTTCAGGATGGAGATTAGTACCCCTACTTATCTAGTTATTAGTAGTACAGTGATATACATTTATCACATGTGCCACGGACCTTGCAGGGTAAAGACTGTTCCATTGTTCTTCTAAGGTGAGCAACACCATCAGCCCTTGTAAAGTATGGCAATGTGCAGAGTACTGGGAGAGTGAAGCCTCAAAATGCTGTCTCCTACAAATATAAACATGTACAAACACTTGCACACACACACACACACACACACACACACACACACACACACACACACACACACACACACACACACACACACACACACACACACACACACACACACACACACACACACACACACACACACACACACACACACACACACACACAGATTGGAACCCCTACCAATGTAGTTATTGGTACTATAATGTTATGCAGTTACCACAAGCACCAGGGAGCCTATAGGGTGATGAGTGTCACAAGGTACCTTCAAAGTGTATAACATCACAAGCCCTTGCAAAGTATGTCAATGAGGGGTGTAGTGGGTGAGAAGGGCATCAGAATACTTTCACCTACAACTTTACATGCTGACAAACACTTTTATACACAGTCATGCACACACACACATGTTTACCAGGGGCCTATATTAGGTAACTGAAAGTTATCTTAAGCGAACGCTCACATGAGCAAAAATGCTGGTACTCGAACTTCATATTGTAAGAGGCTGTGCCCCCCCCCTCCACTAACTATATATTCCAACTCCGAGGTTGCACTATAGTGAAGAAAGGAAAAATATCCCACTCCTCACTGTACCACGACCTCGCAAAAACCCTTTTGATTCCCAGCATTTTCGCTCATGTGAGCATTCACTTAAGATAACTTTCAGTTATCTAATATAGACCCATTTGCCAGTATGGAGATTCATAGGTTCATGTGTTCATAGGTGTGTACCAGGCTAATGACCATGGAGTCATTACAAGCCTAGCCCATGGGAGTACCTGGTATCATGCCACCTGACATTTGTCAACAGTGCGTCTATCGACTATTGCCATTTGAATTATTCCCATGGTGACAGTTAAATTACCCATCCACTCATCCAGATTTATCTTGAAGAGGGCCAGTGAGGTGCTCTGATTGACATGTATGTGACATATATTCCATAACATGGCCAGTCTCTGGATCATAGACCTGTGCCCATCATGTTCTGTTGATTATGGTAATGAGGTTGTGGTCTCCATGGCATGTGGTGCAGATGGATTGGGATTTCACCAGATGTGGCATTCCTAACAGGGCTGGGCATTCATGGCTTTCTCAGTCAAGCATAGGTTGCATGTAAGTAGCCAAGATGTGACGGAGAATACATGAGGTATTGGACTTTATCCCTATAGTACAGTTGTATAAGGCCTAGGGTCCTATTTGTGAGGTACATTTGCAACCTCCCCAATTGTTACAGGTGTCTAGTGAGGTACATGGCAAATATGCCATTGTACTTGATATTCGGCCTAATGAAGGGAGAGTAGAGGGAAACATTGACCTCTTCCTTCCTGGATGCAACATCTTTAGTTATGAGATGTGCCACATAGAAGGACTCTCTGTTCACAGTGGCAATATGGTGGTCATAGGAGAGGTCACTGTAAACCTGTATTCCCAAACCTCTTATAACAACTTCTGTGTCAAGTGGACTACCAGTGATGTGGTAATTCATGGAAACCATGTTGATCCCAGAGGGGATGGTGAAACATTTCTTGCCATTGAGCTTAAGGCCAGTGTTCGGACAACAGTTGTAGGTCTCACTGGGGACTGTATGAAGGATGTCAACATAATCTGGGGATGTAAACATAGTACTCACCTTGCAGTTCTCTGCAAACTTTGTCTGCCAGAGTCCCTTTGTGTTGGGCTGGATGTCAGAGGCATACATACCATACATGAGGGGAACCAGAACCAGGCCCTGTGGTACTCCACTTTTGACTGGTCAGCAGTCTGACATAGAGTCCACTGCCTTCACACTGTGGGTTCCATCCATGAGCCAGTTTGTAATCCACCTAGTGATAGAGGGGTTGATGCCTAGCTGAGTGTGTTTGCCTATGATTCTTGGGTGGGGAATGGTATAAAAGGATTAGAAGCCCCACCTATTTTGTTTTTGATACCATACTGTTACATAGTTATTTCACATAGCACACAGCTTACAGGGCTGCAGAGTGTCTACAGCTACCTCTGCAGTGGGCCCTGTACAATGAGCATTGGGACATGTACTGGGTGGACCACAGTAAAAGATTGCAAAACCCACTCCCCACCGAATATGGTTCACAACCAAAGACACACACACACACACACACACACACACACACACACACACACACACACACACACACACACACACACACACACACACTTACCAGGCCTGACATTCAAACCCTACCTATCTAGTTATTGCTTCTACAGTGTTATGCATTTTATCACACTCGCCACGGAGGTTATAAGGTGAAGGGCATCCCAAGTTACTTCTAAGATAAGGGACATCAGCAGCCCTTGTAAAGTATGGCAATTGGAGATGAACTGGTTGAGGATGGCCACAAAATACTGTAACCTACAGAAATACACACATACAAACACAAATACACTAACACACACATTTGTCAGGACTGAGGTTAGAACCCCTACCTAACTAGCTTGTTGCACTATAGTAGTATGCAGTCATCGCAAGCACTACAGAGCTTATAGGGCTCATAGCTGCCCAAAGGTATCTGTAAAGGTGACTGACATCAACAGGACTGCTAAAGTAGGGCAATGGAAGTGTACTGGATGTGAATGGCCTCAAAATCATTAGCCTACAAACACAGGCACACACTCTAAAAGCAGTGGTGGCTCATGATATCGGACTGCAGGACTGCAGCCCCCCCAGCTGTGAACCACAATGGTACAGTCTTAGGAATCCTCCATACAAAGTGAATCCGGACTGCTGATTCCCCAGAAGTCTATGCGGTCCAAACCACATAGACTGGAAGGGGATTGGACTGCAGAGTCAGCAGTCTTGGAACAAGCCAAGAAATTAGAAGTATGCATTCCAAGCCAAGAACCAGAAGTGTGCATTCCAGCATTTATGCAGGAGAGGAGAAAGCTGAATGGAGCTGTGAATTTATTTATTGCAGGAGAAACGGTGGATTTATTTATTGCAGGAAAAAGCTGAGGGAAGCTGTGGATTTATATTTATTGTAGGAGAAACAGAAATGGAGTTATTGCAGGAAAAAGGTACAGAAATGTTTATATGTGTACGGAGACTAAAACAGCATGCAAGTACGGATTTATTGCAGGAGAAACAGCAGGGTACAGAGACTGAAGTAAGGTGTGTGTGTGTGTGTGTGTGTGTGTGTGTGTGTGTGTGTGTGTGTGTGTGTGTGTGTGTGTGTGTGTGATGGCCCACTTCATATCTGGTGGTGGGTAGAGAATACCTCAGGCTTGAACCCTGTACCTTAGAGGCAGGTAGCAAGAGCCTGAATTCCCTACCCACCACCATCTGTGACAACTCTGCAGACTTTTGCCTCATATTTTTCTTCTGTTCCTCATAAAATCTGTGGTTTCTGGAATGGATGTAATTCAAGTAGTTGTTGATGGTGTAGTGGTGCAGTGGTAGCATTGTTGCCTCACAGCTAGAGGTTGTCTGGCTTGATTCGTGTCTGGGGTGCCTTCTGTGTGGAGTCTGCATGTCCTCCCTGTGTTTGTATGGGTTTCCTCTGAGTGCTCTGGTGTCCTCCCATGTTACAAAGACATGTGTAAGGAGTGTTTCTCCCTGAGCCTCTGCTGAAAATTGCCTTTTGTTCCAAGTCAGACTTTCCTGGTTAACAAATGTTAAATAAGTAATAAATATCAGACATTTCAATTTCAGACTTCATATTCTTCAGAAGGTACACAGTAACACAAAACCTTTTATTCTACCAATTTTCTAAGTTTATAAGATTGATATTTGAAATGTGTCCCTATTTTTGGGACTGAATACCCCCATTATTGGCTTTGTCCAGGTTTTTTGTGCTAAGGTTGACAGCTATGGTGAGAAATGAAGTCACTGAATATGTTTGGGGGCTGTATTCCCCCATTATTGGCTTTGTTCAGGTGTTTTGTGCTAAGAGGTTGACAGCTATGGTGAGAACTGACTTCACTAAATAGTAGCTATTTACGTTTCAGTCTTCCTCTCTTTAAGAAAATGTCTGATTTGGCATAGTGGTATGTTGCTTTGACTGTTTTGCACGAGGTCCTGGGTTCAGACATGCCAGTGAAATGTATGGTAGTAGCAAAGTATTTTATTCTAGCAATTTTCCAAGATTATACAAGCAATGTTTAAAATGTGTCCCTGTTTTTTGGGCTTTTGCCCCTCCAATACATTTTGGCTTTTTCCAGATTTCTTGTGCTGCAAAGTTGAGAGATACAGCTGAGTGTCTAGTAGATTTTACAAGGAACTGAAAGCTGCAGGGAAGAGAAGTTTACTGCTGCTTATGCTGAGTCTGTTTGCATTGTTAATAGCACAGCAGGTAGTGTACTTGCTTTTGATGTAGAAGGCTGTGGGTTCTACTCCTACAGTATGTAGTTGCATTGCTGATACTGTACTGTGTTGTAAAGGGGGTGGATGCTACAGTCTTGTTTGGTGAAAATACCTAGTAATTATGAACCTGTTATCAGTTTGCCATCCATCCCCTATTGCTATATTACTAGCTTATCTTTTTGTAATTTAACATAGGCAATTTATTCCTCAAGGACAACAGGTACTTTATTTGTAGATAAAACAATGAAATATAAAGTTGTTTGCTAGCAGCAACCTCTTTATTAGTTACAGATCTCTTTAATGTGGAATTATTTAGATGGCTTTGACTTCTTCACAGATTGTGCATATTTACTGATACTGGTGGATTGTAGAAGTTTGAATATATTTTTATGATGGAAATGTTCTGAATTGGGCAGTTTTGTCATTTTTGGTGCATGCAATTTGTTTCATTGTGTACTGGAAAAATGTTCAAAACAATAAATTAAAATGCCCTCTAACAACTGTACTGTATTATACAAGGAATATTATTTAACACAATCAGGAAGGTGTATTAAAGAACACATGTATGTTTCATGTGCAAGGGGCCTATGATTTGAAAATGGCCCACAGTTTTATCTGCCATTGGCAAAATATATTTTCTTTGAATGTGGGTTTCAATGCTGTTTCAATGAATGTGAGTTTCAAGGGCAGAGAAGTTCTAAAACTAAGTATTTCCATTGTGAAACTGCATTGCTTTGTTTAGCAGATTGTCTATTAGTGCTTGTGCTGTAAAAAGCAAAATAAAACTTTCAAATGAAATCCAAATCATCACAGAAGTAAATCAGTATGCACATTACAGTGTTTATGGTAAATGGGGCAAAATAGACAAGCAATGGGAGATTGGAATGGCTGCAGGGGGGAGGCTTCATTTGACAATGAGTTTGTGAGGTGGGAAGGGCGGCAAACTCAAAGACAGCCCCGGCTGAACTATACCTCTCAACTGTTCAGATTTTTGCAGAATGAATACATTTTTGCTTCTTATTTTTGGTTTGTTCCTCATAGAATGTGTGGTTTTCTGGCAAATCATTTAGGAATGACATCACTAAATAATGACACAGCCTTCATAACCTTCAGAAAAATGCATGCTAAAGCAAGACCTGTTATTCTATCAACTATCTAAGTTCATACAAGAGGAATTTTTAGTACTGTTTGTACGTTACCCCAATATATTTGGCCTTGTACAGATTTCCTGCATTAAGAAGTTAAGAGGTACGTGCAAATAAATCACTTTATAGAATTAGGAATATCCAAACCTCTCAACTGTCCCATATTTTGGCTCAAAATGTTGCTCTCCCCCTAATAATCCCTCTGCAAAATGGCAATTTTAGAAGAAAACGGAGGGTTTACAGTTATAAATAACTGTAATGATCAGAGTTATAGATTACTTTTATTTCAGAAATGCATGTAGATTCTTTTATTTTGTCAGCTGCTCACGTTAACAGTGCTAATATTAAAAAAGTGTCCCTTCTTTGATAGGTTCCCAGCTGTATTGTGTGGCAATTTTATATTTTTTCATCACATTCTTGGTCCGTTTTTTTCATAAAATTGTGGTTTTCTGGCAAATTAGTGGCAAATCATTAAAGATTGAAGTTAGAAAATAATGACAGACATTTGAGTTTCAGATTTCATACCCTTCAGAAAATTCATACTAATGCAAGACCTACTACTATTCTATTATCTTTCTAAGTTTATAAGAGCAATATTTAAAAAGTGTCCTTATTTTTGGGCCTTTGCCCCACTTCTATGTGTGGCTTTGTCCAGATTTCTTGCTCTGAGGTTGAGAGGTATGACAAATGTGTCAGTGCCATCACCATCAGCCAAAGACATTCCAAATTGTGACATACTTGTTACAACCCACTCCCCCATGTAGGTACTCTGCATGTGTCCAAGAAAGGCAAGAAGCAGTTATGCAGTGTAAGTGTGGAGAGTATTCCCCCATCCAAGGTAGACACAAGTACAACAGTGGCTTTTTATCTGTCCTTGATTTTGCAGAATGTTCTGGTTTTCTGTCATATTTTTATACTGTTGATTTATGCTTCTTATTATTTAGAAAATGCATGCTGTCGCAGTGCCCTGTTGCTCTGTGTTTAAGTAGCAATGCTTTAATGACCATCGGTTAAGCTTGTCTGAGATTGTAAGATGCAAGTAAGCTTTAATAAGCATACTGTTAAAGAATTACCAACACTGAAAGCCTTTTTGTTGTTGCCATGCAGAGAATATTTTCATAACTAGATAACATATAAGCCTTAGGTATTGAAATGCATATGACAAGCATTTGTAATAAAAGAAAGTATTACAGTATTCTCAGAAGCTCTTTACATTTGTTGGAGACTTGCAGTCATCTTTGCAGGCTTTACCCATAAACTAAACAGAATGCCAATCTATCATGTGTGGTCTATAACCTATGCAGTAATCCTTTAAGCAATTTATCTTGAGCTTGTTTCTTGTTTGCTGTTCATTTTTTACTTTGATCATGTATTCCCCATGAAACAAGTAGATAGTTGTCAGGCAGCAGGTCTTTTTTGGATAAGAAACATTTTTACAAGTGAGGGTATCACAGAGATTGTTACTTTTAGCATGTTACTTGGTACATTTATAAAGCTGAATATAAATTATAATTAGAACTGCAGTGCAAGGAGAAGTGGTTTGAATTGAGTGCTGCTTGTTTTTTTATATATATACTTGATTTTGACTGGCATTCCAGTAATGTATTTAAAAAGGCATTAATTTTGTCATGCCTCACAACCTTTTTCTTTCCATCTGCAACAGAACTATATAAATGAAAAAAGGAAGCCTCACCAAATGCTATGCGGTCATGAGACGCCTGAATTCAAACCTTCAGTTCTTGTCGAGAATACAATGAGCAGTAAACCAAAGTAGTGCAAATAATCCAGTGTTTAATACAAACCGAATGGTTACCAGTTAAGCACTTTGATCCGTTCCAAACACGGGCTTCATCAGAACTAAAATTCAATTAAAAACAATTGCCGTTTAAATAACCTTTATGGCGCCAAAACATTGGCTCTATTTAAAGTTACAGAACAAGCATCACATAGCTAAAACAAAATAACTGTCAATACATATTATTTATTCGATCAATGTTGACATCCTAACCTAACTAAAAATATAAAAAATATAATAAATATAAAGAACAAACTCTCTAAGTGGTGCGACTAGTACATATTAAGCAAAGGTTTTATAGAGATAAAATCATTGAGCCCTGGGGGGGTAGACGCATCTGTAAACAACTGCCACCACAATTCTTTGTAGGAAAGCAGCCCTTTGCAGTCTCCCCCCTTGGGTCCATCTTAATAATGTCCAAAATGGCAAACTTGAAATGATGGTCATCACCCCATTTTTTTATATGCCTATATAGCGCATTTCTTTCATCCTTCTTTTTAATACAATATAAATGTGCATAAATTCGCTTATGGAAACGCCTTTCGGTCTTACCTATGTAAAAACCCGAACAGGCACAACATTTGGCCAAATATACAATAAATTTAGACTTACAGTTTCCCTGTCTAAATCTAATATAAGACCTGTGAATGTTGTCTAATGTTACTCCATCCACTTCATTTATGGTATAACATAAATTGCACCTACCACATTTATTAGTATGTTTGTAAGAAGGATTTTTAACAGTGGGGCCTCCTTCTAAATATTTTTTAATATTAGGTCCCATTTTATTAACAAAATTGGGATGGGATCCTACAACATTTGCTACTTCGTTATCAGCTAAAATGATGTTCCAATTAGTGGTCATAATTTCTTTGATTTTAAATACATATGGGCCATATTCTAAAACACAAGCTCTACTATAATTCATTGCTGTATCTAAATATCTATCAGTGTACGAAGGAATGATATCTCTTTGGTTGTAGTTATAACCTAATAAAGGGGTGTGTTTTTTTCCCCATTCTTTAATTACATAAATAAAGATATTGAAAGATATTGATACCTACGGATACCACACACACACACACACACACACACACACACACACACACACACACACACACACACACACACACACACACACACACACACACACACACACAGGCAGGTGATGTGATACTATAAACCCAACCTCAGTACTGTTACACAGTGGGACTCACCTTTTATGCTGTCACATGCAACTGTTTACAACTGGTATGTCACTGTCCACAGCAGGACATCACTATATGCCATTCAGGGTATTTGTGTGTTTGACTCACTCTGTCTGTATCCCCCTGTGTCTTTCTCTCTATCACTGTCTGTATCTCACTTTCCCACATCTACATGAACTACAGAATGAACTGGCACCACACCTAAGTACCATGTTCAATCATAGCCTCACCTCTGGCTTTGTGCCCACTGAATGGTGCACAGTAATGGTTATCCCACTCCACAATGGGGGAGCCACCACAGACCCTGGGAACTACCACCCCATTAGCCTGACGAGCCTGGTCTGCAAGGCTGTGGAGCATAATCATGGAACTTATAAACAATGACATTGGTAATCTCCAAGCTCTGGACCCTACCCAGTTCTGGTTTGTAAAAGGCAGCTCATGTCTCCTAAACCTGATAGTCTTCTTTGAAGTGGTCATCAAAGCCGTAGATGAGGGTAAGGTGGTTCACACAGCCTATCTAGATCTTGCCAAGGCTTTCAACACCATCCCCCACACTGCTATTATAGATAAAACCACTAGACCCGGTATAAAACCCTATGTCACAAGATAGGCTGCCAACTGGCTCACTGACAGAACCCACACTATGAAAGTAGCAGACTCTAAATCCAACTTCAGACCAGTGACAAGTGGAGTACCACAGGGTTCAGTCCTAGGTCCTCTCCTGTTTGGTATCTACTTCTCTGAAGTACAGACTAACACAGAAGGTCTTTGGCTAACAAAGTTCGCAGATGACTGCAAACTAGGAGCCATAATCAAAACTCCTAACGATGTGGACATCCTACAAAAGAGCCTCACTCAGACAGATGCCTGGTGTCAAAGCCATGGCCTCAAGCTCAATGCCAAAAAGTGCATTGTCATCCCTTTTGGTAAAAACTCTGTACCCATGAACTACCACATAGGCAGTAGTCTACTTAACACCGAAAGTGTGATAAGAGACCTTGGAACACAGGTGGACAGTAGTCTCTCCTTTGATAATCACATTGCCACAGTAGTCAGGAAACCCTTCTACTTGGCACACCTCATCACAAAAGGTTTCGCATCCAGGAAAAAAGAGGTCATTGTTTCTCTCTACTCATCACTCTTTAGACCCATCATAGAGTGCAACGCCCCTTTTGGTATGTACCTCAAAAGACATCTACAACAACTGGAAAAGCCACAGAAATACCTCACAAAGAGGATTACCAGCCTCAAACAGATGCCCTACGCAGACCGTCTCAAAAAACTCCAGTTTTACTCTGTCGCATATCATCTACTCAGAGGCGATCTCTGCCTAACATATAAAGCTATGTCAAACCCAGAGCTGTTGGACATGCTCCACGTAAAGAAATACCAGTCCCTCTGAGCTACACACTCTAGGGACCTAAACCTTGTCACCACAATAAATAGAACATGCTGGAGGGATAGATTTCTATCCCAGAGACTTCCCATACTTTGAAACAAACTACCTATCTATATCAAACAAAGCTCCTCATTAGCCCTCTTCAAGAAAAATCTTGATGATTGGATGGGAGATAGGAAATTCACCCTGGGGATCACTTCTGTGGCTCTGCTTGAAAGGGGCACAGGAAAATAATTTTCTTTGGTGGCAAAAGCTGGGGTACCTTTTGTCTAGGCTTATATAGGCCATAGGGCCAATAGCCTAGTACCTACCTATGAACCTATGTGTGTGTATGCTTAACATATGTTATCTGTTGCCCATATATATGTGCATGTATCGCATGCAACATATGCAGATATATCACATATGGGCCACCTACAGCTAGCTGAGGGTAATACTGTCTTGATGTGTGTGTATGTGTGTGTGTGTGTGTGTGTGTGTGTGTGTGTGTGTGTGTGTGTGTGTGTGTGTGTAGACAGTTGAGGTGTACATAGCTGTCTGTACACACATACATATATACACAATACTGTCATATATTCCAATGTGGGTTCCAACATGTTCTGTGATTCTCTAAGTGTAGGAGCATGCCCAGTGTGACCTTCTATAGTTAGATTGGGAGCCCATTCCAGAGATAAGTGTACTCCAGTCCAGGGTTCTGTGTGCTACAGCCATACCTCTAAGGAGTACACAGGACTTTCTTCAGGGTACTGGGTTTGTTTAGAAGACATTTTCTGACATATCTGTAATCTGACACTGCAATGTATTATGCCATTACCTAGTGCCAAACATCCTCAGATAATCACAGTGCTTTACCTGAGAAATACTAGTAGTATGATGAATAGAGCAATATTATGAGGGCAGCTATGTACATTATTGCCCAACAAGGCCATTTGAGAGGTGTGGCTACAGCCAGTTGAGTAATGATGTGCTGTGTAAACAATCCGGCAACCTGGTGATATACTGGCTGGGGATCTCCTGCTTGTGTGGTATCTTTCTAACCTGAGATGTGATATCCTTGTGTGGGCATACCTCTCACCTGTACATTTTTTGGCAGGTTGGCCATGTGTTTAGCTAGAGGTTTCATCCTGTCTACGTAAACTTGTGTTTTTATGGCAAGTTAGTCACATATAATTGAAGAGTGATGTTACAATATAATGACAAAGATTACTGTTTCAGACTACATAGCCTTCAGACAATTCCCGCTACTGCAAACCCCTCACCCTACCAACTTTCTTAGTATGTAAGGGTGATATTTACAACAGATGCCTATCATTGTGCCTTTGTTCCACTTTTATTTCTGCCCTTGTCCAGACATCTTGCTGTCAGAGGTTGGGAGTTATGGGTGTGGGTACAGAGTGTATTCTACTGTGCAGGCATGCCCATTATATGTAAAAGCAAACATAAGAAAAAAGGATTACTGAGAATAACCACTGGCAACAGTACCAAAAAGCATTTATATTCACAAAAGCCTTGGCACCTCGGCTACACATCCTTCAAGATGTCCCTTATATGTGTAGTATATTCCACTGTGACTTCCAGGTATGTCAGTGGCAGAGCAGTGGGTGTCACTGACATGCATAACAGTTGTCACTGCAGTTACCTGCACATGACCCTGTCAAAGACAGCACTGTACCTAGGGCACTACGAGACGACTGCCAGGACAACATGCTGGCCATATCCTGACAGTATTAACCACACATACACATAGCTCATTGACCCCTGTATATTGTGGACAGGCAACATGTTTTCATGTGTATTGGTACAGCCCTGCCAATGTGTGCTATGTTGCTATTTCTCTGCAAACATATAAGCTACTGCATTTGTGTGGGTATATGGGGGGGGGCACACCTGTCAACTGTACACATTTGCACAGACTGTGCTGATATTTGCTTTACATTTTTGTCCCATTTACCATACTATTGTGCCCTATCTTGGGGACTAGAGGCATATCAGTAGAGAGCACAGGTCAGATTGTTATGGCATACATTTGAGTTTCAGATTTCTTTCCCTTCAAAGCCTTACTACAACTGCAGGTCCTGCTGTGCTATCACTGTGTGAGTCTGTAGGGGGGTAATTCAACATTGCCACCATTTGTGTGCCTTTACCAGACATTGTGGTTTTCTACAGCTTACCTGCTGTGTGTGTGTGTGTGTGTGTGTGTGTGTGTGTGTGTGTGTGTGTGTGTGTGTGTGTGTGGGGTGGGTATGGGACCCCCACACTGACATCCATTACTGTGACGTGTGTGACCCCAGTTAGCTGTCCCCACACATATACTGCAATGGGATTTGCCACCTTGCCTACTACTGTATAGTGTGTGGAGGCCAGTTTTGGCAAGACATTTCTTGGTGTCCCACATAGCTGTCAGTTGTGTGCTGCTATCCCAGTAGGCCACCCCATTCACTTGCATGCATGCATGCAGCATTACCATAGATATGCTATATATGCTAGCAAAACATACTAATACATTAATTTATTGTTCAGAAAACTGACTTACCTTGGACTTGCGGCAGTTGTGAGGACGGTGCTTGAGGGCCACCTATGCTGGATGCACACAGTACACTGCCTATACATGGTAAGTTACAGGTAATGTGAAGTGTGTGTCACCAATTTTACTGTGTGCGCCAGTCAGAGAGTGGTGTCAGTCTCTGGGGTACCTGCAATGTCAGTGTGTGTGCTATGCATTGCCTCTTTGCCAAGGCCTGTATATACTGGGCACGCCTCTGTCTGCCTACAGGAGCAGGCTCAGGAGTCTCTTTGAGCCTGTGGGGACCTTGACAGTGGTGGTGGTGGGCTGTGTGGCCCTTCCCCATGCTGTTCCTGCTGCAGCTCTTTCCACAGTATCATATTGTGTAGCATGGCACATACTATGAACATGTGGGCACACATGGCTGGAGAGTACTGTAAGGCTCCACCAGATATGTCAAGGCAGCAGAACCATAACTTTAACATCCCAAACACATGCTCTATAATGATTCTGGTTTGTGTGTGTGCCTCATTATTGTGTTCTTGTGTGGGTGTGTGTGCATTTCTTATGGGTGCCATCATCCACGGCTCCAGAGCATAGCCAACATCCCCCACCAGATGGTCGTATGAAATGCCCCCACTGGCAAATGCCTGGTACAGCTGTGATGAATGCCAGATGTGGGAGTTGTGATAGCTTCCAGGTCTACAGGTCACATATTCATGATAATGCCTTGGGCATTGCACACAACCTGGAAGTTGATGGAGGGGAATTCCTTGCGGTTTATGTAGACCCTACCCTGTTCACCAGTTGGTGCTTTGATGTGGATGTTGCATGCAGTCTATCACATCCAGTACCTCTGGGTAGTCTGCTACACAGTGGAAGAGATGCATATTGCTGGTCCTCTCCTCATGCTTGTTGGGGAAGTAAGTGTGCTCACCAGCATGTGTTAGCATGGCATCCAGGAACTAGTACAGTACCCTGGATGCAGATGCCTTTAAGACCCCCATGATGACCTCAGTAGGTCTTTGGATAGTACCTGTAGTTAGAATTCTTAACACTACACATACCTTGGTATCCACTGGGATGGGTACCCTTCTGTTGGCTCTAGGTCTGAGTTGAGGCTGGCACAGCTCGATGATTTGCTGAAATATGTCCCTGTCCACCCTGTAGTGCTCTACTATCTCCAAATCATATAGACCCTGGTAAGTTATCCTGGGTCTGAACACTCTTCTCTTCCTCCTTGGTCTGTGGTGGTTGTCAGCATTATCTTTCTGTCCACCCTGAACCTGTAGCACATACTGATGGAGCAAAGCAATGGCAACCCCTAACATTTTTCCAGTTAAGATTCCCCACATGTGCAGAGTTTGTGAGAAAAAACAAACTGTATGGTGTTTCCATAGTTTATACTGTTCTGCTGCAGATGCTGCCTGTATGATTGGCTGACTATGATGCATTCCACCTGCTAGCTATGTAATTTGTACCTGATTGCTTTTATTCTGCTATTCTCCTTTTTTTCACTTTTTTTCCATTCCAATTTCCTCCCCTTTAAAACCCTGAGGTGCACCACGCAAACCCGGTGCCCAAATGTAAACAGTCCTGCAATTTCCATTTTTTTGCTTGTTTTAAACCTGGTGCATGCCACGCATATACATTTAGCTAATTAAACATGAAGAAATGGCCCTCCCTGGATGTGAACACGCTCTTCATTTCATGGAATAAGTCAATACAGCCTCAGACACACACCCTTGCTTAGCTGTGCTTAGCTAAGCTTTTCTATGTGCCAAAGGGCTCCAATGTGCTTACAACATGCCTGATACACACCCTTTTCATGTCTGTTGCTCCTTCTAGTTACACAAACGTTATAACACCTACACGGTTAGGTGCAGTTTGGCACTTAGAAGATTTTTGTGATTCAGTAAATTTCCCCTCTTTTGCATATCCCACTGCCTTAGTCCATAGTTACCGCACTAACACAGAACCTTTCCCCTTAACAACCACTGTTCCCTGGTATTGTTTTGATTTTGCATGCCATAGACTATAATAGCAAAATGCAGATTTCCCTTAGAATTGAGTTTTCACATTTTTTTTTATTTTCGGCACAATCCCGTTTGCACGCCACTGCCCTATGCTTAAACGGGCGAGATCAGCCAAAAAAAATAACTTTAATTTTTATAAAAATGAAGCACTTTTCCATGCCAATGGCCATATATTTGGCCATTGGCATGCCTAAAGACTATAATACATGCTTTTTTGGGAGGTGTCATGCTTCCGTTTTATTTGCAGAAATGTATTCAGTTAATAACCGAATACATTTCTGCAACTAACACTGTTCTTGCACGGATACCTGCCTGCTTGCTGAATCACTAATTCACCTTGTTTGCATGGTTTTCACAAGCAAATGAGGTAATTAGCATTCTGTACTTGTTTCCATGCAAGAACAGTGTAGGCAGGCTTGTGCACATCAAGACGCTAGTTTACTGGATTGCCTGGTGGCCATATTCCATGCAGGAGTGGCTACACTGTTCCTGCACGGAATAAAATGTTTATTAAATCCTGGGGAAGATCTGTGACATGGTGGCTGGTGCTCCTGAAATGTAGGTGACAATCAGGTCTCATTTCTGCAACCTGTCCCTGACCCTCCTTACTGGAAAAAAAATTTTCTTTTTCTTTTTAAACTGTAGCAAACAATTTATACCACACACAGAATGCTACAGCTCCAGATTTTAATTAAAAGAAAAGAAACACATCTTTTTTTCTCTTTTAAACTTTAACAAACTAATTGCTGCAAATGTAGCAAGCAGTTGCTGCAGTTTAGGCTACACTCTGAGCCCTACACTGCTCAGATTTGACTGCAGTGCAATACCGGCTTTTTTAACCTCATTTTCTGTACACAAACCAAGGTATCAGATACTTTGTAAGATGGAAAGCTCATCTAAGTCTCTACATGGTACAGGGAATGTTGAACTCCATCAACAACAGTTTGCATAGCTCTAAAAAATTGAGAGAAAGAGCTGCTTCAATGGACCCTTTCCTGGTTGAGATAGAAAACCAATAAAAAAAATAAATCCGAACAATCTGAACAAGAGTGTGCAAAGTTGCATTCCTTCTTCAGCAAGATGACGGCAATCATGCAGTGGGGCTTAGATTGGGGCATCCAGCCCTCAGGTTTTAATATCACTAGGGGAGTAAAAAAGCTGTGAATGCTCTTTGCTATATATCCAGTCATCCTCTGGTACTGCAGATTCAGAAGCCATGCTTGGTCAGTATTTTCTGGAAGTGAGGTTTAACAGACACTGACCTTTTTGTCACTCAATAGAATGTAATCATCTTTTTTATGCTCAGTTTACCATGGTAAGTGAAAGCCTGTAATAGATTCACTTTATGCCCTGTGTCATGAGAGATTTCTGTACACATTCTCACCATCTCCACTGAGTCTACACTACACTGCAAAGGTCATGGAAGAAAGGCTCAGACTCATTCTTGTTTCTACATGATGCCTACAGATGGTGTGGTTTCAAACACTAAGTTCCCTGGTGATACAGATAAGTCTGTATATCCAAGCCAAGGGGTTCCTCCACATTTTAATTGACAGCTGGCTCCAGCTCGGGCCTGGCTTTTAATATGGAACCCTTGATATCACTGGACTATTGGCATGGGTCTGACATGACTAGGATACCCTCCATACTGCTGGGCTGTACTCCAAAGTGGGAAAAGTTGTAAGCCTGAGCAGAGCAGTAGCCTGTATCACATGACATGTACAGCTTGCAGGGCATCTTGACTTAGCTCAGACACTTATCATATACGACTTGGGCCATAGTTATTCCATGGTTAAGGTGCTTGTATTTGTCAGCTTTCTCTATGCATTAGGAGCCTATGGAGAGAAGAGATATTAACTACCACTTAAAGCAGCTCATTAGGAGTACTGTCTCCATTATACAATGAAAAACTGATTGCATCTGTGGTACCTGAACATGATGGTTGGCAGTTTTCTGTGTCCATCATTTAAGCTTGCAATATTTGTGGTTCTAATGGAATTATCTTTAAAGATGTTCCTGCTAGCCATTATGTCTCATGCAGAATGTTAGAACTTTAAACCTTATGTATAGGGATTCATGTCTAGACTAACAAAAAGGTATAATTACATCAGGATAAACCTACATTTCCTTACAACTGTGATTTTACTGATGAACCTGAGTTAGTTTATTAATTTCCTGCTTTTCTTTGCAGAAGCAGAACCTAAAGAAAAAAGGGCCTTTTAAACCAATGACTTTCTCCAATAGCTCCTGTTGTACCTGCATTGGGTGCAGGAGGTTAGAACACTGGACAAGTTGTTCATCTCCTGTACAAAAGGGGCAGAAAGATTCCAGTTATAAAGCAGATGCTTTCCAAGTGGCTTGCCAAACACATTAAATTTTGTCAATAGCCTATTAACCACCAGCTGACAGATGTGTCTTTTAAGGTTTAAGCCATTATGGGAGTGGCTGCTTACAGGGCGTGCTTCAGAAATACCTCCACTGTAGACATCTGTGCTTCAACCACCTGATCTTCATTGCACACCTTGATCAAGCATTATTGTTTTGACAGTGACTCAGGATGTCAGGATACATTAATGCATTAGAAGTCCAGGCTTGAGCTACCTGTGCTCTATGTTTGTGTAAACTTTTGACTCTTTCCACCTTCATGTTATGTGCTTGGGATTCAGTCCAGCTTAGGACTCATCAATAATGGTCACTGATCTTAGATAAAACAGATGCATTCTTACCATATAAGTTGAATTGATTTGAGACTGCACTTAGTGGGTTACAAGTACCTTTCTTCTATCCTATGGGGATGACTGCTTTCTATTCCAGCCTCAGTTGCTCACATACTCTATAAGAAAGGCAAGTGTATACATTCATACTACTTGTTTATAATAATATACGTATCAGATATTCATAGCTATTTCTTGATTTGAAGCAATGTGTTCATTAGTGGTTTGAGGAAAACCAGTGGTTCTGGGGATGCAAGCACAAAAGGGGCAAGTGACTTATGTCACAGCTTATATTGGTATAGGGTCATGGATGCCTCCATATGTAAAATTTTACAGATAAAAGTACTGAAGTATAATGAGATTAGAAGATAAAGTCAAAGTCAAGGATGGTCCTCAAGTAACACCAATTGATATAGCAATAACATGTTTATTTTTAAGTAAGTTCTTGGGGCAGTACTCCTAAACATGATGCAGACATATATAGGGTTTATATTCACCATCATCATTAACATAATCAACCCTCTCTTACCCCATTTTTTTCTACATGTGGTTATGGTGTCAATGTCATCTCTCACCACCTCTCCCAATTTAGTGCCACTCTCCAAACTTTTTCAACAGTCATGCCTGACTATAGTAGGTTGTCTCTCATGCAATTAATTTATCTCCTGGTTGGACCTCCTCATATCCTCTTGACTTCTTCCTGTTTCTCAAAAATATTCACCAAATTGTCTTCTGCTTTCTTGCACATGTGCCTGAATTACTTTAATCAGTTCTGTTTAACCTTCTCTGCAACTTTGGCTTCTGCTCTAATGTCCTCATTTCTTCAACTGTGCAACAGTGGGGCTTGTATTTGCATAGAATCATACAGAAGAGCCCTGTTGAATTCATAAACCCTCTTTGCACATGATTTAGAATTACAAAGCCCCTTGAATATGGGAAGCCTGTCTGCACATTCACTGTGCGTTAAAACTGCAGACTGCCTGCCCAAACTAGAAACCCTATCACTTGATCAGACAGCATGCAATGTGCTGCTTAGAATCCCAGTGCTGATCAACAACATCAGCTTCCAAGGGAATACCACAGGACCAGATCTCATAGTATGAATGAGACACAAAAGTATTTGTGTTCTGTAAACATTGACAATGTTCCTGAAATGTTTATGAACTAGAATTGCTGGTCTCTGTGGAACCTCAGCACCACAGGGGCAAAGTGCATTCTGCCATAACACTACTACTTCCTGCCTGTTGTGTACACCTTAGTCCTGCCTCTGGAGAGGGCTATCAGGAGGACAGAGAACCCTATGGTTGAGCAGATGTGGGTTTCTGACACATCCCCTCCCTGGATACTATTGCAAAACTAAAACCTACAGCTTATTCAGGCAGTAAATAAAGAGTAAGCTAAGCTGGCTGCTTGACGTCAAAAGTTCTGCTGCAGTTTTTCATGATGTCAGAGCTGTTTGTTATGAATGAGTTAAAGTATGACATATGCAATGGATAACAAGTAGCAGGAATCCATTTCAGTAAATCATGATGGCCACTGCCAGGTAGTAAATAAATGCTGAGCATACCAGTGCTGATTAAGGAGAAATACAAAAATACAAACTACAAAACAAGCAATAACAAATTCAAAGGCAAAAAAAAATGTATGTATATATATATATATATATATATATATATATATATATATATATATATATATATATATATATATATATATATATATATATATATGTGTGTGTGTGTGTGTGTGTGTGTCTGTGTGTGTATATGTAATTTGAATTTAAAACATAGCTTACATTTTAGGCGCAGAATGAATGCTTAAGCAGAGTACATCTACACATATTATTAAGTTGTCTTCTTATCTATTGCCTTTCTGCTATTTATCCTTAAGTTCATGTTGTTTCACTATGAGTGGCATAGCTTCATTGTGCTTTAGTTGTTGTCTAACCCTGACTGTGATTAAAACATGAACTCTTCCTAGAGCATGAATTATATATATTGCCTCCTAAGAAAATCTTACTATAATATTTACCTTGCAGAAAATTAAAATATTCAAAGAAATCAAGATATTTTTAAAAACTATCCTCAGCAGTCTGTAACACAAGTGACTCTAATGGTAAATGTTTTATTGTATTCCATGGCTTGTGCCTTTACCTACAGCAAAGTCCTAGTCAAAGAAAGCTTTATTGTTGCTTCTGAATCATCATTTTTATCAAAAGTATTTTACTATTAAAATTCTGCAATATATTATTTGAAGTGCTATCTGACTATCTCTGCACTGTACTACCTGAATGTGCCTGCTTCTCCAATGTTCACTTCACCTATATTTTTCATCACACTAGCTGTCTTTCAGGTGCAGTATACTTAAAGCCTTCTCAACACTCCTCTGAGCAGGACTGTACATAGTGTTAATGTTGTACATTTTAGCTATCTTCTGTACTTGAATGCTTTAAACTTGTGTGCTGCAAAACATTATCTATGTTATAAGCCCTCAGATATTATTCATTACATATTCTATTTTTGACTGTTCATTTTATATATACATAGATAGATAGATAGATAGATAGATAGATAGATAGATAGATAGATAGATAGATACATAGATAGATTGATAGATAAAAAAGAGAGATTGTTTTTATATTTTCATAATATTGTTATGGTGCTGTTTTGAAACCTTTTCACCCATACTATGTCAGAAATTGGTCAGTTGGGATCAATACACTACTGCAGTAAGCATGTTTAAATAAATGACTAAATTACTGCTCAGACATTCATGTTGACTATCTGTCTGAACATTCTGTAGGGCAGCATGAGAGGGCAAAGATAATACCTACATAAATCTGTTTCTGTGTTTGCTCAGCTGACACTCAAATGTATCTATTGTCATATTACTGATAGCATTGCCTCTCACAAATCTGTCATTCTGTACTGTATGGCATGGAATGTTTGAATAGGTTCATAGGTTCATAGGTTGGTACTAGGCTATCAGCCCTAGGGCCTATACAAGCCTAGCCATAACAATTCCCTGACTATTTCTTCCCACACTATTTACTTCCCTGTCTAGCAGGGCGACGGACGTGATCCTCGGGGTGAATTCCCTTTCTCCCATCCAATTGTCAAGGTTCCTTTTGAAGAGGGCCAAAGTGGCACTCTGCTTGACATGTATGGGCAATCTATTCCAGAGTCAGGGGAGTCTCTGGGTCAGAAACCTATCCCTCCAGCATGTTTTGTTTATTGTGAAGACAAGGTTTAGATCCCTGGAGCATGTGGCTCTGAGGGATTGGGATTTCTTTAAGTGTAGCATGTCCAACAGCTCTGGGTTTGACATGGCCTTGTATGTTAAGCAAAGATCGCCTCTGAGTAGGCTTCATATGCGACAGAGTATAGCTGGAGTTTTTTAAGGTGGTCAGCATAGGGCATCTGCTTTAGGCCTGTGATTCTTTTAGTGAGGTATTTCTGCGGCCTTTCCAGTTGTTGCAGATGTCTTGAGAGGTACATACCAAATGGGGCATTGTATTCTATAATGGGGTCTAATGAGGGATGAGTACAGTGGGACAATGACCACCTTTTTTCTGGATGAAAAGCCCTTAGTGATGAGGTGTGCCACATAGAAGGATTTTCTGACTGTTGTGATGATGTGGTTATCGAAGGTGAGACCACTGTCCACCTGTGTCCCTAAGTCTCTTATCACACTTTCAGTGTTTAGTGTACTGCCACCTATATGGTAACTCACAGATACATGTTTTTTCCCAAAGGGGATAACTATACATTTCTTGGCATTGAGCTTGAGCCCATGGCTCTGGCACCAAGCATCTGTTTCTGTAAGGCTCTTTTGTAGAGTATCCACATCATTTGGGGATTCAAGAATGGCTCCCAATTTGCAGTCATCTGTGAACTTTGTTAGCTAGAGTCCCTTGGTGTTGGCCTGTACTTCAGAGAAGTAGATGCCAAACAAGAGCGGTCCCAGGACTGAACCCTGAGGTACTCCACTTGCCACTTGTCTGGAGCTGGACTTGGAGTTGGCTACTTTTACAGTGTGGGTTCTATCAGTAAGCCAGTTAGCAACCCATTGGGTGATGTAGGGATTAATGCCCAGCTTAGTAAGTTTATCTATGATTCCAGAGTGGAGGATGATGTCAAAGGCCTTGGCAAGGTTTAGATAGGCTGTGTGGACCACCTTATCCTTGTCCATGGCTCTGGAGACTGATTCAAAGAAGTCAATCAGGTTCAGGAGACAAGATCGGCCCTTAACGAACCCAAACTGGGTGGTGTCCAGTGTTTGAAGGTTGCCAATGTCTTTGTTTATAAGTTCCATGATATTATACTCCATGGCCTGGCAGATAAGGCTTGTCAAACTGATGGGATTGTAGTTTCTGTGATCCCCCTTGTGGAGTGGGATAACTGTAGCTCTGCGCCACTCAGTGGGCACGAAACCTGAGGTGAGGCTATGATTAAACATGACATTTAGGTGAGGTGCCAGTTCATATTGTAGTTCATGACCAAGATTACATTTTACAAGCATCATGCTCTAAATGATACATTGTTTTAAGTTACCTTGAAGTGACACAACTTGAAATAATAAATTGCACTTTTGGATTTGTCTAGGCAGTCTAGCCAGACTCCACCGTTAAACTTCAATCTTTACCCAGAATAAGAAAAGTAAGCATGAACATTTGAACAGCTTGCAGTTAATGTTCAGAGATTTAAAATAGATTCATCTAAAGTAATGCATTCATAACCAGAGTCTAACATAACTGTTAAAGACATGCCTGCAATTAAATTTGCTATGGCTAGCAGTATGAATTGAATTCATGTTATCACTTATGCAGTTTCCATTATTATTTACATTAAGTGTAGTCAAAACATTCAGTCCATACATTTCTATAGTGGCTCTGATATGCAGGGGTATGGCCTTAAATTCCACACCACTGGAACCAGTTTATATGCCATAGCCAGAGACTATAATCTCAGGATATGTACTGCTAGCCACCAAATAATATATGAGGGGTGGTTGGCTATAATAGTGTTCGGCAAATGCACACTGATTTTTGGGATTATGACAGGCATCTGCCACACTTGCCAAAGCAAAATAAGATTTACTCTGCAGACTACATAATAGAGTTATAATCAATCACTCCCCTGGATTTCACCAGCATCAGTCTGAACCCAGTGCCAACTTCAAATCCAGCTCCAGACAAGTGACAAGTGGAGTACCTCAGGGGTCAGTCCTGGGATTGCTCTTGTTTGGCATCTGCTTTGCTGATGTACATGCCAACATTGAGGGACTCTGGCTAACAAAGTTCGCAGATGACTGCAAACTGGGTGCCATTATTGAATCCCCAAATTATGTGGATATTCTACAAATGGGCCTTACAGAAACAGTTGCTTCATGTCAGAGCCATGGGCTCAAGCTCAATCCCAAGAAGTGTATAGTTATCCCCTTTGGAAAAAACTATGTACCCATGAATTACCACATAGGTGGCAGTACACTAAACACCGAAAGTGTGATAAGAGACTTAGGAACATAGGTGGACAGTAGTCTTACCTTCGATAACCACATTGCCACAACAGTCAAGAAATCCTTCTATGTGGCACACCTCATCATTAAGGGCTTTTCATCCAGAAAAAAGGAGGTTATTGTCCCACTGTACTCATCCCTCATTAGACCCATCATAGAGTACAATGCCCCATTTGGTATGTACCTCACAAGACATCTGTAACAACTGGAAAGGCCACAGAAACACCTCACTAAAAGAATCACAGGCCAAAAGCAGATGCCCCATGATGAATAAGTAGAAAAACTCCAGCTATACTCTGTCGCATATCGTCTAATCAGAGGCGATCTCTGCTTAGCATACAAGGCTATGTCAAATCCAGATCTGTTGGACATGCTACACTTAAAGAAATCCCAATTCATCAGAGCCACACACTCCAGGGACCTAAACTTTGTCATCACAATGAACAAAACATGCTGGGGGGATAGGTTCCTGACCCAGAGACTCCCCATACTCTGGAATAGACTGCCCATACATGTCAAGCAGAGAGCCTCCTTGGCCCTCTTCAAAAGGAACCTTGATGACTGGATGGGAGATAGGAAATTTATCCCGGGGATCACATCAGTCACCCTGCTAGACAGGGGTCTAGGTAAGCAAATATTGTGGGAAAAAATAGCCAGGGAATTGCTATGGCTAGGCTTGTATAGGCCTTAGGGTTAATAGCCTAGTACCAACCTATGAATCTATGAACCTTCCAGTACAATATTACCAGCAATAACTAGGACATAGCTAAAACAAATTTCACTCTCACACACACACATACATGCAGACCTATTTGCATGTATACACACACACACACACACACACACACACACACACACACACACACACACACACACACACACACACACACACACACACACACACACACACACACACACACACACACACACACACACACACACACACACACACACACACACACACACACACACACACACACACACACACTTCTGTGCACACATGCACATAGATGCACACACATGTACGCACAATTATTCTCAAGAGGGATTACTGATACATATCTAGTGCCCGTACCCCTTTACTGAATTTACAGGATGGTGGGTGACTAGGAGCAGGGCCTGGCAAGTTATCTGGGAGTAGAGCAGATGCAGTGCCTGTTGTCTGTAAGGTATTTTTTGAGGTTTAGTAGTTGTTTGAGGGGTAGTGGCAAGGAGTGCTATATTTTGGCAGCAAAAGAAGAGTATAGAGAGTCACCATCTGAGTTACATGTCAATTTGAAAAAGAGCTTCAATAGCAGAACATAGTGGTCTGTTTGATTATTAAGATTGTAATAAATTTGGTAGGGATGGGTAACAGTCAAGGTTGTGAATGAGCTTATGGGCAAGTCTTAGTTTGGTAAAATGTAGAGTGTGATAGTTCATGTTAGGAGAATATTTTAAGGGCCAGGTAGTGGAGGAATTTGTAGTGCAGATTAGTAGTGAATTCAGCTATTTTTGTCTGAACATTGGTCTAACATGAGGCTTATTGTGGCCTGGAAATTAATCAGTATGGGGAAGCATAGAGAAGTTTATGAAGTAAGAGGGTAGAAGCTAGATATATCCCAGCTGAAGAAATAAAATTGTGTTTGATCTTGCACAGTTCTCTGAGTTTTTGGTGTTTTTTTATTATTTCCTTTATGTGAATATCATATTTCAGGTTTATATCAATTACAACACATAGCAATTTTATATGAGATACTAATTAATTCCAGGTGTAGTTTAAAGAGGTTATTATAAATAGGGACTTTAGTCTGGTATGCTGCTTGGGAAATAATAGGATTAATTTTTATTTATTTGGGTTTAGAAAGAGTTGATACTTAGAGACCCAGATTTCAATAGATGTAAGAAACTCTTGTGTGATTTGTTGTAGTTTGTCAGTGTTAATGGCAGAGCATAGAAGAGTCATCAGCATACTGGACCATAGTAGCATGCTTACTTGCTTTAAAGAGGTCATTTATAAAGACCTTGAAAAGAAAATGACCAAGAATGGATCCTTGATATAATGCTACAGTTATAGGTACATAAGAAAAGAAGGAGTAGATCCATTTTACTGATTGTGATCTTCCTGTGAGATAGCATTAAACCATGTGACAGAAGTGATGTCAAGTCCAAGAACAGAGAGCTTGTGGATGTGTAGGGTATGGGAGACTGTGTCTAAAGCTTTTGAAAGGTCCAAGGGAATGGCAAATACCAGATTGTCTTTATGTCTGTGATGGTTTTTGAAAGATGTAAAGCTAAGTAGGGCAGTGATGATGCAGTGGTGTGGTTGAAAACTGTGTTGGGTTGGTGACAGAGATTCTTTATCTAGAAGGAACTTAAGGAGTCAGTCATGTGTGCATTCCTCTGATATATTGGATAGGGGTGATAGTATGGTGACAGTTCTATAGCTAGAGAGGTAGGTAGAATTGCTTACTTTATACAGTGGAAGAGTATATGATTTCTTACATATAATGGGTACATAGCTTTCTATTATGGAGGAATTTAAGAGTATGGAGACTGGTAGAGCTAAAGCATCAGCTAATATTTTTAGATACTCATCTCAGGGATTACCTTGGGTGAGGCTGGTAGGTTTAAGCTGTTCTAGTAGTTTTATAATGGTGGAGGTGGGGAATGGGTTAAAATAAAAATCATTGGAACCGCTGTCTGTTTATGGATTTATATTTGTTATAGCAGTATTACTTTGTAGGAGGGAAGCAACTGTCTGAATGAAATGATTGTTAAAACTTGAGGCAATATATTATGAATCTGTAAATAGGGAAGGGTTGACTTGTTTGTCCTGGATATAAGAGCTGGTTAATGGAAGACAATAAAAGACTGGTATTTTTAAACTGTCTGTTTTGCTGATTAGTGTAGTCAGTTTTCTTGTCTAATTTGATTTTTTGTCAAGATAAATTTCTTAATTACTTAAAATTTAGTAGGTGTGAGACAGTGTTTACTTTTTTTCCAGTTTTTACAAGCTTTGCCCCTTTCATTCATTATTTGTTTAGTGTGCTTTATTATCCATGGGGCTGATTTAGACATGATCCTTTTTGTTCTGATGGGGGTATGGGTATTTAGGGCATTGAGGAAGATAGAATTAAACAAGGTTACAGCTTCATCTAGTGTGGAAGTGTTAAGAGAGTTCCAGTCAAAGAGCTCTAGATTTGAGATGAAACATTCTTTATTGAAATGATTAAGGTTTTGGACTTGGTTCTACCAATGCTGTTTAGGACTGGGGATGTGGTCACTAATTATGTAGGATAGCTACCACTAATGATTATTTTGTGAGGTGAGCTGGTCATAATCCAGTCTAAGGTGGATTCTCTGTTACAATGTTTCTTAAGCTGGATAGGGGTGGTAATTAACTGGGTAAGGCCATAGAAATTTATTACACTATTTGAGGTATTATTGTTGATTATAGGCCAGTCAATGTTGAGATCAACAAGGATGAATATTTCATGTGGGATGCTGTATGAAACCCAGTGGAAAAAGTCTTCTGTTATTTCAGTGTTTTTGCCAGGTGGCATATAAATACCTATAATGCGCATGGACTTGTGGTTATTTAACTTTAGAGATGAGGTGAGAATTTCAGATTTATGTAATTTAAGAGGGGTATAAGGATATAAGGTTATTTCTAAGTTGTTTTGAAAGATAATGGCTACTCCGCCTCCTTAATATATCTTCATTAACCAGTTATGAATGTGAGTTATATCAATAGTTACAGTGTTACTTATAATACAATATCCATAAGAAAATTAAATAGCCTAGGAGTCAAAAAATTTATATACATTCCCATTCCAATATTCTCTATTACTCAATATAACCTGAACCTTCCTTCCCACCCACCATTCCACAACATTAAGAAATAACTTCCAGCTATAAACAGACATTAATACACTATCCCTTGGATTCATGAAGCTCTGTGCAAGAATAAGGCTATTCATGCATGGAGTGGTTCGTGTCTGTTTAGGATATCAGCACGCCTTGCATATGCATGAAGGCACGCTGGTATCTAAACTAAGTAGGCACAAACCAGAAACAAGTGCAGAGGGCATATGTCAGCAGTGCCTGCTCCTGAAACACGCCCCCTTCACTCTGAAAGTGCTGTACGGAACTTTCTGACACAGATGAGTGTCAAACTATATAATATTAGAGCCTGGCTCTAATATTATATAGTAAATGAGTGTCCGCAGACACTGAAATGTAAATAGTTAACATTTCAATGTCTGCAGACATTGAAAAAAAAATAAAAAAACACAAACACCTAGAAGGCAGCAGCCCTCAAGTCCACACCCCCAAATGTATGCACTCTTGCCCTACATGCATGGAAGCAGTAGGTCAAGAGGAGAGGAATACAAAATAAAAAAATGTAATAATATTTTTTTTTCATAAAATAAATTAGACGTTTAAGCACTGCGCAGCTTGTTTGCATGACTTAGCCTGGCTAAAATCCTGAAAATGATAGACAAGTGCTACTGTGACAGAAAGTATCATCCAGCTGCTGTAGCATAGTGGTACTGCCATGGTATAGCATATAGAACATGCTCAGTTATAATCCCCCCTCTGACAAATTGTTTAATAAACTTTTAAGGAATGTGAATGATAGATGACAATTTTATGGCTCACATATAGCACAGTAGAGGTTGGAAAATGTAAAAAATAGTTTATAAATTTAATTAAAAAAAATAGATTTAAGCAATGCTTTGCTAGTGTAAGCATTGCTTACCTGCTTTCAGCTCTGCTTAGCTGGTGTAATAATTGCTATGCAGATTTACACGGAGCTAAGCATAGTGCAGTATATTAAAACTGGCCAATCAAGAAAAAGTGTGGGAAAACTGCCCTATTTAAACCACTCAGGTGGGAATACATCCATAATCATTTGGGATTGCACACAGCAGGACCAAAATGCTGGCATTGGAGAAGGTGTGCACTTCTGAGTGCAACGTCAGGGCATCCAAGAGTCCAGTGTCATGGTTGGGCTCCTAGTTAAAAACCATGATAAAGTGGAGGCCTGTGACCAGCTTGCATGTGATCTCACCAGTGCCACTGACATACCCCGGACTATTGAGCAGGTACATCATCACCATAATGACCTGAAGTGGAGGAGGGGTGCACTCTTGGACCAGTGGATCCAAGAAGCCAGAGCGCAGGATGTCCCACCTGTTTGTAAGTATGCAGTCTTATGTATCTCTAAGTAGGGAAAAACTTCAACTTGTGACTGTGCAGGTGTGATTAATGTGTGATGTCTCCCCATACAGCTGCTGTGGAGAGGTCCCAGAATGTGCAGGCTCATGCTCAGCAACTGGCACAGCTGCATCGGCAGTATGGTGAGTACAGAATGCCCTCTACTATTAGCAGTAAAAAATCAAACTTATGGTAATGGTAGTACTGCCTGTATATATAATTGTGCTGTATATGTCAGGAATAAATGCCTGTGTCAGGCTGCCAGTGTTACAATGGATTATTCCCAGCTGCTGTGCAATACAGATATCAATAGCAAACAAGGTACAATATGCAGGAGAGGAATATTTGAATATGTATGAGTGTGTCTGAGTTAACCTGCCAAGAAAGTTCCATGCCTGGGCTACTGTAACAGTTAGAAATGAAAAGCATTCCCCTGTGCAGATCATGCAGGAATAGTAATTATGGAGTTCTGAGTTGTACACAGATATGTATTTCAAAACTAATAAAGGTGATCCCAAACACTGGTGTGTGTGTCATCTCACTCGTACCTGATAAATAGAAATATGTATGTCCTGCAGAATGCATTAACTGAGGTGAAGTGATTTAGCACGGCTTGTCTGCATACTTTAGAGTGGGCATGTGAAATAACTGGAAAAAAGCAACAGTACATATTCCTATCAGAATGAGTTTTACTTGTTTGTCAGCCAGCATCGTCCTGTGTTAGCCTTTCAATTTCAGTCATATGTATCTGTGAATGCACTGAGAAATGTATAAGGCTAATAGGTGCAGACCTAAAACCTACACTGTGTACTCAGGAATCTAAATTGCAGTATGTAGTTGTTAAACAGTCAAATGTGCAATCCAGCTAATGTGCACATATTTTGCAAACAGTGGCACCAATGTCTTTTGTGTATGCATAATTTGTACTGAAAATGGGAAACAAATAATGCAATATGTCATAATAAAAGTATTGTGCACAAAAATATGTACTAGATATAAATGCCAGATGCAACCCACCACACCTCAACAGTAGCTCAGTCTGATAAGGACTAGGCCTATAGTTCAATTTTGCACACACAGCACAGTTTGAATCCAGAGACCACCACTAACATCTCAGTCTGGTTCTACAGCTTTAAACTGCAATCTGAACAGAAAAAATAATGTACTGCAACACATGCATATTCCATACAGGGCACACAGGTAAAGAAATCTGAAAAGAAATACTAGTATGATGTGTATAACTATGAAAGGTATACAATTGCTGTGTTGATCAGCCCCAGTCCTACAAATAGATGCAAGGTAGACATCCACACTCTGCAGTCTGGCCCAGACAAACCCCTCAAGTGTCACACTGTCATGGATAGTTTTCCCTGTTACCAAGAAACCTGCACACAGAGAATGTCACAGTAGATGTATGAGAAAGACACAACACACACTCCAGTGCCTGCAACTAATATGTGAATCTGAAATATGTGTAGAAACAGGAATGTAATGTGCACACAGTTCATCTGCACAGGCCCACAGGTAAAGAAATTGGTACAGAAACAGGGCTGATGTGTATAACTAAAACAAGGGTACAATTGCTCTGTTGATATCTGCAGCTGTTGGTGTGCTGTAGCAGCTCCATGACCCAGGTAAAGTGCAAGTGTGGTCAGAATGTAGAGTACTGAATAGTAGTTGATAGCAGTTGTCAATTGAATATGTTCCCTTCCCCCACCACTCAACTGATCCAACCATCACACTGAAACCATCATGGGTATGTTCCTAAACAAACCTCTACTGTTAGGACTGTTGTTCCATTTGGTTTATCATTGTTTAAACTATGTGCATACTAATATTCCCTGTTGAATAATCATCTTATTGCCTGCCTGACATACCACTAACTGGCATGCTGTTGCAACCCTGAATGCTATTCCATATCTGCATGGGTTCCATTTGCTATGGCACTGTTATAATTGCAGTTTTGGGTAAATGGGAATATCCATGCATGCTATTTTGACTAATGTTGTAATGTGTTGTGCATGACTAACCAATATTCATTGTTAATTTCCACACCATAGCACATATGGGAAGGCAGATCCCAGCAGATCCACCTCTCCCACCCCTCCTGGCTGAGGCACTTGGTCCCAGCATGTCTGGGACCTAACCCAGACCTCCCTCATCTGCTGGTCCTGCACCACCCACAGGTGGAACCGCTACAGCGGATGGGGCTCACCCACCCCTGCAAGTGGGCGCTGTGAAAATGTTGTCACCCGGGATGAGGTATGTGGCATGGTGCATAGTGTCCTCCAGATGGAGCTGGGTGACCACCTGCACCAGGTGGAGGGAAGGCTGTCGCAGCTAGAGGAGCAGGTGGTCATCCAGCTCCATCTGGAGGACACTCCAGCCCAGCCCACAGCACAGCCACCTTCAGGTTTGTGAAGAAGTGGTGATGACTGCCATCAGGTGGGGACATCAGTGCCATTACTATCATCTGTGGGGCTCATGAGCCTCAGATTCCCAACCACCCTCCCTATCAAGGTGTTTACCCCCCCATGTGTCATACACTGCCACTGTCTGCTGTCTTGTCTCCAAATTCAAAATTGCCCACATTGAAAGCAGCTGTTGCTGCCAAAGAAATGCAGAACTATGGTCCTTTCCTGCACCCTTGTTTGTCCCCTGCTTACCCCAATTTCACCACTTTCCTATCTCCCTTTTTTCTTTTCTTTATTTGAAATTAGCGCAGTAACCGTAAGCGAAGCTAAGTTCATGTAAGCGTCACTTAGCTCCGGTCAAACCCACGCAAACCCACTTACATCTGCTTTAAAGTGCCTTAATCACTCTGTCTCCAACAACCCCTGTTCTGCCCGCCAACAAAGTAATCAGCCCTTGCAAGTCTCAAACCCAGGACGCTGCATACTATATCCAAAGTGATTTACCACTACACCATGTCAGATATAAAACAAATTTGATATTTTCTCAAACATATCATCCAGCACAGTCACTCAACAGTAGGGGAAATGTATTTATATATGTAGATGACTGTATGTATATATATATATATATATATATATATATATATATATATATATATATATATATATATATGTTTATATATATATTACATCAAATAAGAATAATAATATGTTTGTGAATGAATCATGTGAATTTTTTGATCATATGACTTGATAATCACATGACTTTTTAGGGTGGGTTTGTGATGTCATGAATCAGGAAATGTATTTAAATGTTCTTTTGAATGCCTTTTATTTGTCTGAAGAAGTTCATTTTATTTATGTGAACGAAAGCGCTCACATTAAAAGGTTTTTAAATTATAACTTGGATTATTGGATGACTTCCAGCTTTGAGGTGCCTGGATTCCTGTTTTGGATTATTTGCTTGTGTTTCTTTCTTCTGAGTTTGTTTTGGTGTGTTCAACATGGAACAGGAAAAAAATGGCAGCTTGCAGTCTCTGTTTACCCCACCTGGAGGTACTGAATTGGAAACCAGCACTTTTGGAAAGTTAAAAAAAACTAACGGCCATGCAAACAAACATCTAGAAAAAGCAACAGACAGGAACGGCGGAGCTAAGCTGAGTGATAAACTGCTGTTTATTGAATGAAGCACTTTTCATTTGCTTACAAAGCAAACTTTTCAGATAAAAACAACAGATACAAAGTACCTAATAAAAAGATAAGCTATTGGAAAGTTAACAATGCTGGTTGAACAACTTTTCAAGCAGGTGAATGACCTGGCCGGAAAATTAATGCTGATGCTGGCAGCAAAGTAAACCCACCACCTGGACCATCCTTTTTGGGCTCTGGTAGGTCCTCATTTTCAAATCTACCTAATTTGTCATATTCAAATGTAACAGTAGCCTCTACTTCAGTTGTTTTGCCTGGAAATGGTGAGAACAATGGCCGTAGTAGTAATGGTAATAACAATAATGTTAACAACATGGCAAATGAACTGAATAACGCTGATGCAGGAGCTGTGAATATTATACCTAATTTACAAGAATGGCTCAATGCTCCATCGTTTTGTAATGGCTGTTAACAACCAACCGAGTGGAACTTTAGAAAACAGTGAGAACAATATTGTGAATAAACTGAAAGACTTTGATTACATCCTTCTGAAATATAGGAAACTTCAGTTGGAAGTTGCTTATTTTCAAGAATGCTTGCAAAGGTGGCACATCCCCAATGGCTAAAGACAGTGGAGTTACCCTACTGGAGTGTTGAAAGATTCTGTCTTTCATCGTGAATTACTAGGTCTGTTTGACAAGCAGGGCCTAGAGTTCTTGAAAATTCTTATAAAGCATTATTGTTTACAAATGGAACAATTGAAAAATGAACTTAATATAATGGAGATGAACATTAAGTCAGATATTCACTTTGTCCACTACAAATATGAGTTTAGTCGCATATTTTGCAGTATAGACACTGTTATTCAGAAAATGAGGGAATCTAAGTTAAAAACAAACTTGAGATGGATTGAAAAGAATACTCTAATGGAACAGCTTACCCACCCCCTCCCCCCTCACAAACTTGGCATAACCTCGTGCCTACAGGGGCTACTGGGTACAATAGCCCTATGGATGAGAACCATGAAAATATACGAGAACAGGGTAATACAACTGAAGTGGGGGATGAAGGGTCGGGTAATTGGCATGGCAGATTGAGGGGTCGAGAAGTACAATCTAACTCAAATCAACCATCTCAGGGTCAGGATTTTCCCAATGGCCAAGGCTGGCAACAAACCCGATAACCATCGAGGAAGAATCAATGATCGAGGAAACAAACTCGGAGGAGGAGATAATTTTTCCAGTAGAAACGACCAATAGTACAGATGGTAGTGGAGGGGTCACCATTTATACCAACTGTGATGATTGGGGAGAGATGGGCGAAGGCTGCCAGCCTAGTCAAATAGAATTTGATTTATAATTCTGGCATTTGTAAATAAATGTAAAATACAGGCATGTTTCTTGAGTGTAAAGAATACTGTGAAATGAGAAACTGCAAAATATGTGACAACATTGCACTCTACTGGCCCAGTGAAGCATGTTGTACCCTTTCATGTTAGAATTCGGCTCCAGGGTGACTGGATGAAGATTTCATTCCAATTGTTTTAAGGCTAAAGTTTATGACTAGAATTTAGATGTGGAAGATGCTTTATTGCTCTGGTTTCTGCTAGCATATAGATGTGAAATGTCTTGTATTGTTGTAAGTTTCTGAGGAGGTGTTAGATTGCTAAATAATGCAGTTTGTGGCTTGAGAACTCCGACCAGGTGTTAAGATAAGGCAATATGAATACTGGGAAAACCTAAGTGTCAAAAATGATATAATTTTGGGAGGGTCTTAGAGACATGTTTGTTAGTAATGTTTAAATACTTTTTTCTCACAAGAGACTGAAAAGCATTTTGACTTTGGACATCTAACTTATCAGCACTCTGCCTTGTGCTCACATGTAAGTTTTAGCACTGTGATTTCTTGTAGGAATAGTTAAAGCTAGTAAATATTAATTAGGTATTTTTCATTTAAATCAGACCTGTCCTACTGTATTATTTTAAGTTTCTGTGTGATCCCTGAATTCTTAGATATCTCCATGGTGTAGTAGTTTTGTCTTGTGTTTTAATTATTTATTATTAAATATTTCTAAAACCTTCTACCTGTGGCTGCTTTGTGTAGAGATAAGCTCTAGAGTACATTGCATATTTATAGAGGTTATTGTAACAGGCCACTCTAAAGTAAGCCTTGACTGTTAGTCATACTACCATTGGATATTAATATTGCACAGTAATAATTGGACACCCTTTTAAGGGCCTTTTAGTAGCTGATATTATTAACTGGGTGGGGGCAGTAATTACTACCATGTAGTCTGGATAAAGGGGCACAGTTGGAGAATCTGCGTCAGCCTTTCCCAGGAGTGTCTGTGATCTTGTATAAATACTTATCTTAAAGTGTGTGCGTGTCGTGTCAGCTACTTGGCAGGGACACAAAGTACTGGTTGGACAGAGAGGGTACTAAAGGTTTTAGCTTGCCCAGTTAGGCTGAGACCTGGACCCTATAGCTGTGCCAGTGGGGAGTCTTATTGGGGACCTGGTGAGCAAGGGAGCAACCAGCCCCAGACTGACTGTGATCTCTGTGTGCACTTAAGGGAAATTGTACTTTACTGTGTGTATTAGCTATCCTTTCCCCCTCTAGTAGATGACCTCCCTGGTGTTAGTGGTGAGGATTGAGGCTCCTTGATTGCTGGGCCAGGGCACGGTCATTACACCAACAAAGAAGGCGACTTTAAAATCTACAATTTTACCACAAAACATGTGAAACCAGAATTAATAGAGGTGTTAGCCCATGGGCTTTCCTTTGTACCCACGAAAAGAGCAGACATTTCCAGGACTCTTATTGACTTGAAAGTATATTTTTGTAAATTAAACTTGCACCTTTTGTTGGGTAATAATTCTTTGATTAGAAGTGAACTTAGAATTTCTAGCTTGTTTAACCCCCCCATTGCATGCTACCTTAGGGATCTTCGAGAAACTATGTGAAATGGACTTGATGTTTTGGTTAGGACAAGTTATAAACAACATGAATTCAACCTACATCCCTCTCAAATACAAGACCTTGCTGAATTGAAACTTTTTAATATATGTGTGATGCGACCCAATAAGGGGGGGCCTAATTTGCATGGAGGAAAGTGATTACACCTTGGGGATGTTAACTATGTTAGACAGCAAAGCATATGAAAAAGTTTCTGTAAATGAAGTAAATAGGGCCTTCTTGAAAATTAGGAACACCATTAATGACATGTTTCTGGAAAGCAAGATTAGTCTTGACATTAGTAACTATTTAACAATGGCTGCCCCTTTGACACCTGTAATATCTGAAAATCCATAAAAATTTAGAGGACCCCCCCCCCCCTCACTGAGGCCCATCGTGGATTGTAGAAACAGCATCACATATGCCTGTGCTAAACTGGTGGAAAGAATGCTAAAGGAACATTTTGCCACCGAATCTCAAATTTGTAAGGATTCTTGGGGATTTTACAGGCATTGAATGAAGTTGAGTTTAATTCAGAATTTGGTTTCCTGATGATAGATGTCAAGGACCTATATACTGCAATACCACATGCTCTGGATATTAGTTGGGTGAGAGAAAACTTGATGGAGAAAGGTGTAGATGGGGCAAAATGAACCTAATAGAGGACCTATTAGAATTAATTTTGGAAAACTATTTTTTTTCTATTTAATAGGAATTATTATTTGCAGAAAAGCATGGTTGATATGGGTTCACCCTGTGGGGGCAGCTTTGCAAATACCGTCATGGACTTCTTGGAAAAGAAATACTCGTTTTCTAATGACACATTCAGAATCAATGTGAGATGGTATACACGGTTTTTGGATGACATGTTTCTATTAATAAAAGGTAAGTTAGAAACAGTTAATCAACTGTTAGATGAGATGTCAAGCATGGCATCCTTTCTACAATTTCAATTTCAGTGAACAGGAAATGGCCTATCTAGATGTGCAACTGAACAAGAATAATATAAATAATAGATGTGTAGCCCGCATATACAAAAAAAATCCACATATTCTAATGATTTTCTTCACTTCACCAGTAATCATCCTGTACATCACAAGTAGGCAGTGGTGAAAAGGCAGCTCGTGAGAGCTGCCAGGATGAATTCCCTTAACCAGGATTTTGACAATGAATGTCAAAACCTGAGAAACATGTTCCTTAAGTGGGGTTATCCACCTAGTTTTTTGGATGACATCATGGTTGAAGTAGAAAGGAAGAGAATGACAGGCCATTTTAAACCCATTTTGAATTGGAACATAATGGATTGGAATGTGGAGATGGTGAATACTATAATAGACATGAATCCTAGGATAGAAAATGAATTTAATATTAGTTTTATAACAACTTTTTCTAGGGATGCAGGTGCCCTCAGGAACATCTTGATTAAAAACTGGGCCCTTATAAGTGAAGATGCTACCATTAGCACCAAATTAATGGATAAACCTAAAGTTACATATAGAAGGGGGCCCAATATTAAATCTATCCTGGAAAGGAATGTAAAACCTTATATACCAAAAAAAGGTATGAAGAAATGTGGTAGATCCCCCTATTGTAAGTTTATACAGTTAACATCAACATTTACTGTCCTGGGTGAACAATATGAGGTGCACGGGAGATTTGACTGCAACACAAAAGGAGTAGTCTACCTTGTACAGTGCCAGGCATGTGTCTGATTCTATGTGAGGAAAATGGATCTATATTAGAACATTGAAGTTTCAAAACTTTGAATGTTCTAATGTCGAACCCTATTCAGCGAAAGCTGAAAACATCGAACATACAGAGCAGCAAATTTTTTCCTAGGGAAAAAATTTGCTGTTCCAAAACACATACACACAACACAAGCACACCAAACAAACAGAAATCCACACACATACACCTAAAATCTTACACCTAACCCTACACTAATCTTTATACATGCCACTAACTATCCACTTACCTTAACCCAAACCTTAACCCTATGGTCCATCATTATAGCACACTCACCTCACCTGCACCCTAACCCTAACTCACCTACCCCACCCTAACCCTCATGTCCACACAATCACACACTTACCTGACCCACGCCCTAACCCTAACTCACATAACCCACCCTAACCTTCACGTCCACACAGTCGCACACATACCTAACCCACGCCCTAACTAACTCACCTAACCTGCCCTAACCCTCACGTCCACACAATTGCACACATACCTAACCCGCACCCTAACCCTAACTAACCTAACCCACACTCAATCACACACTTACCTGAACCCAACCCGTAACTTTCCACCACAGTGCTGAAAATACGAATGAAAAGAAACGGACAATCAAATTCTTTCCCTAGGAAAAAATTCCTTTTTCTGTTGCTTTGATATTTTCAGCTTTCACTGAATAGGGTTCGATATTAGAACATTCGAAGTTTTGAAACTTCAATGTTCTAATATAGACCTGAGGAAAACAGGGAGACACTTTAAACAAAGAATTTATGAACATCAATATAGTATAAATAAACACAATACTACGGATGCTTTGGCTAGACACATAATGAATGAACCAAGTCACCAGTTTAAATATTTAGTAATTGAGCAAGTAGTACCGAATTATAGGGGGGGGTCCATGGACTTTGAGGTTAGGGGAGCATGAGCTTTTCTGGCAATTAAGGCTAAATGCACACTCATATCCTGGACTAAATGACTATTGCTCCTTAAAATGCATTTTAAAATTAAAGTCACTTTTAAGATGAATATGGAATAAGAACACCAAAATGTATGGTGTTTATTCCTGTTTATATGTTAACCTATTAACATATTTATGTATATATATATATATATATATATATATATATATATATATATTTTTTTTTACATCAAACAAGAATAATAATATGTGAATGACTCATGAATTTTTTGATCATATGACTTGATAATCACATGACTTTTTAGGGTGGGTTTGTGATGTCACAAATCAGGAAATGTATTTAAATGTTCTTTTGAATGTCTTTTATTTGCCTGAAGAAGTTCATTTTATTTATGTGAATGAAAGCTCTCACATTAAATGTTTTTTAAACTATAACTTTGATTATTGGATTACTTCCAGCTTTGAGGTGCCTGGATTCCTGTTTTGGATTATTTGCTTGTGTTACATAACAATGCTTAACTTAAAACATCACTATCACACTGACAAACAGAACTGTCTGTAAGACAGTAAGCACTAGCCCACCACTGTTCCCATTGTGAAATGCATGAAAATGTGCAGCCATATACCTTCATGTGTCTTACTACTGATATCCGTCACATGTTGTGACAGCCTAGGTTAAAAATGGTGCATACCCCTCCTTCATAGTATGACTTACAATGGCATATAACAGAACTGACCTCTGGACTGTACAAGGTCACACATGTTTTGTTCAGCTGTAGCCCACATATATATGGACCCTACCCCGCAATATGTGTGGGAGCCCACAACATCACTGGAATTATGGCAGGAATGCCAGCACTACATAATGATAGGCCACTACTTAGCAACTTTTTATTGCATGACATATGGACAAAGCCTGGTATATAGGTGGAGGACAGAGGTTGGAACACAGGGCCATATTTGCAATATTGCTGTTATACAATGTGACAGTTGCTGGTGTTGCAGGATTTGTTGCAACATGCCCTTACTTAGGAATATGAAGTCAGAAACATAAATGGATGTAGTCATGTACTAATAGCACTCAACAGACAGAATACCACTGATATAGCAGATACATGACCTGTGTGATGAACAGACAAAACATAACAGCCAATCCTCTGGCTATCATGTGGATAGGCCCACAGTTGAGAGCTATGCACACAGACAGCATTCCATGGTAAACTAGCATGCACACACAAACCCTGTAAAACTAGTGGTATACAATGCATATAACAACAATACTCACACTGTCCGTATATCTGGAACCTTAAACAAATATGTACTTGGTCTGTATCTGCAAGTCCTGTTATAAGAGGCATTGCTGCCTTACTGTCTGTAACACTGCTGCCCACACACAGGAAAGATGTCTTCCATACAGGAAAGATAAAGGGACAACGCCCACATGATGTAGTAATTTATAGTAGTGGGTTGCCATGACAGTGATAATTGGAAGTACGACACAGCTGGCTGCATGCAATTAGCAAGTGGTGAACACTGATTAGTGCAGAAGCCATCACCTGATCATGAGCATCACCTACAAAATCCATGCTGCAACCTATTCAAAGCAGCGCAATCCCTGTAGTGGAGAGAGAGAAAGAGAAAGAGGAAAAAACGTAAAATAAATAAAACAACTCAAAAAGTGTACCTAAAAGAGAGGACAATACTACAACAGGTATGTGAAACATATATGCATGTAATTGAATGTAGTACTTAGTCTGTAATAATGGGGTAGATGATGTGGAAAGATTTATATGTGCCATCAAGAGTTGTTGTAATGATGTCCTGCTGAACAACTGCTATGGATATAGCGTGTGGCCCTGTGGGCAGGGGCCATACCTATCAACTGTGCAGATCAGCACTGAATGACAAGATGAAAGCCATCATAGTGTGTGGTCTGCACCCCAAGACATGTATATTATTGTGGCAAATAGCTGGTGGTGGAAGTAATGATGTTATGATAGACACATGAGTTTCATACCCCACCACCTGCAGGACAGTCATGTTAATGTGAAATGTATCATGCACACATGCCATAGGTTTGTAATAGGCTTACCTGCAATCTATCCCTGTATATACCCCCCTAATATTAGACTGTGTCCACATGTGACACCTGTCTGTTTTGTAGCAAGGTAGAACAGTGCAGCTGTGGAGGAAGGAGAGTTAAGAGTGTGTGGACCTGATGTTTGAATGCACCCCATATATATACATATATATATATATATATATATATATATATATAGATATATATATATGTGTGTGTGTGTGTGTGTGTGTGTGTGTGTGTGTGTGTGTGTGTGTGTGTGTGTGTGTGTGTGTGTGTGTGTGTGTGTGTGTGTGTGTGTGTGTATATATATATATATATATATATATATATATTTATATATATATATATATATATATACATATATATATATATATCCTTAAATCTTTTTTTATTTTCAATTAAAATAACATTTACATAATATTTTTAAATATCATTTTAAACAACTATATACAATACTTACAATAGCCTGACTTTCAGTTATATACACTGTTTGTTATTAAATATAGATTTAACAGATCAGTTATCAGAGATACATTATTGATTATTGCAGAGTGTCAAACAAAGATATAACTTTCTTTCAAGGATTATTTACCAATGGCCTGGGATAGATTTGTAGCTCTTTGATTTTTATTTCCATCGATGCAGTTGTCTTCAGTAAAGTGTAGAATTCTTCCAAGGTCAGAGGTGTATTTGAATTTCCCCTTCTGGTTATGCATTTCCTAGATATAGCAAGTATTCTCCATAACAAATGCATATTTGTCTTATTCAGGTAGGGACCTTCATTTACATTTAGTATAATCAATACTTTAGTTAAGGTAAATGATTCATTAAATAAAGCTTGTAAAAAATGATTGATTCCGTTCCAATATAATTTAATTTTATTACATTCATAAAAATATGAATCCAGTCTGCTTTATTTGACTTTTCACACCTCCAGCAAAAAACATTTGCAGTAGTACTGATCTTTTTAATTCTATGTGGTGTTAAAAATGCTCTAGCTAAGTATTTACAGTTATATATTTTCCAGTACTGTGTGTTAGAGGTGTAATTAACTGATAGTAAGATGTTACTTTTAATTTCTTCTGTTAACTGCAATGACTGACCTTTTTAGAACTGCCAGTATGATGGTTTGGGAATTGTTCTATAAGTTATTAACTCTTTATATATATTTGAAATGGAATTTTTCTTTTCACAACTATTATATATAAATTTATACAGAAAACCTATTAGATTTGGAATATCTTTAAATGAGGAATTATTAATTAATCTGCATAAATCTTGAGTGTACTTTGGAATGCTTTGTAAGGTTAACCAGTCCTGTGTTGGAATATTGTAAGCAGTTTTTATCATATGTATATCTAAAACATTTAATTTATTTACACATTGAAACCAGCTTAAGAATCCATTTTGTTCCCAGAAAGTTATTGTTTCCCTATATATTTTGTAAAGAAAGTTCTTAGTGATGGCAAATGGGGTTAAAAGGTCAAACCAAAGTTTTAGATCTATGTTTGCATTGATAAGTTTCCTAAAGGAGCTGATGTAAAGATTAATCAGTGTTGTTTTAGAAGGTTTTGTTGTATTATATTGTAGACTTATGCATCGTATGTACCAGGGTTTGTTTGATTTGTCTACTATTATTTTTTTTTAACAGATTAAATTCATCTGTTAATATAGCCATTGTTAATTCTTTCCAGTTGGCAAAATAATTTGGGTTTATCCAGTCTATTGTAGTTTTAAGCACAGATGCTTTTATATATGTTTCTATTTCTGGGAAGTTCAATCCTCCTTGTTTCCAGGGTCTAATGTGATGAGTTAGAGCTACTCTATTATTTTTTGGATACCATCAAAATTTTATTAAACATGTGTTTATTTCTTTAAGAATGCATCTTTCAGGAATTAACTGTATTGCTAATGCTACATATAGTGTTTTTGGCAATAAGACCATTTTATTAACTGCAATCTGTCTTCAAAAGTTAATATAATTTTGTTCCACTTTTCTATATATATATATATATATATATATATATATATATATATATATATATATATATATATATATATTTATTGCTTCAATAATGTTTTTATAATTTATTAATATTGTTTTGTTTGTATTTTTGCATAACACTATTCCTAAATAATTTAGTGTACATTCTTGTTTTCCTATGATGGATTTATCTTTAACTTGTAGTTCTTTTTTCTTATTTAAAAATAGAAATTTTGATTTTGATCTATTAAAGTTTAGACCTGAAATCTTATAAAATTTCTCCATTACTTCTTCTAGCTCTCCTAATAACTCTCTGGAGTTTGATAGGGTTAATAAAATATCATCAGCAGAAAGCATTATTTTAGATATGTACTGGTCATAGACTTCTATTCCTTTTATTCTTGGATATTTTGTATTATTTCTGCAAGTATTTCTATAGCCAAAGCAAATAATATAGGAGAAAGGGGGCATCCTTGTTTAGTACCTTTAGTTATATGGATAGATTCTGAGGTGAAAGGACCTAATATAATGTAAACTAAGTTATTAATATATATGTTTTTTAGTAATAAGATGAAGGGAGGAGGAAATTCAAATAATGCTAAAGTTTTAAATAGATATTCCCAGTTGAGGGAATCAAAGGCGTTTTCCATGTTTAATCTGATTACTAGTGTTTCTCTATCTTCTTTATTCATATAATCTATAAGAGTAAGTATCCTTTTAGTATGATCATGTGTGTCCTTGTTATATAAAAATCCAGTTTGATCATTATTAATTGTTTTTGAAAGTGGGATTTCCATTATGTTTGCTAGGATTGACATGAATATTTTGTAATCATTATTCAGTAATGATATAGGTCTGTATGAGGTGCAAAGGTCTGATGGTTTATTATCTTTTAGGATTGGTGTTATGAGAGAATATTTCCATGAGGGTGGTATTTTTGCTTCTGACTGGACTTCTAGCAAACGTTTATGAAAAAGGGAGATTACTGTTGAAGGGAAGAGTTTGTAAATTTCTGTAATTATACCATCTATCCCTGGAACTTTGTTAGATTTACTTTCTTTTATCTTGTCAACAATTTATTTGTAGTTTTTGAAGGTCTAGTTTTAAGTTTTTGGGATTTTTTTTTATATTGATAAGGTTTGCATCTAATTTTATTTGGTTGGTATCTAAATCTTCTTTTTTGAAGTGTTCCATATAATGGAACCAAAATGCTTCAAGGATGTCTCCTATATGTGATACTTTTTTCCCTTTCTTTTCATGATAAATACTACCAATGTTACTTGCTTTAGATTGTATTTTAATTCTTGTAGATAAGTTATGTAGGTATCTGGGGGAGGTGGCTAATGAGTTTATTTTTATTTTTTTTTCAAGGCTAGGCAAGTTTTGTGTGTTAGAATTTCATTATTTATTTTATTTAATTCCTTTATTTCTTTTTTGTCTTCTGGACAATTCTGATTTTTCTTTAGATTTTGCCATCAAGAGTCTGGTTTGCAAGACTAATGATTCAGTTTCCCACTCTCTAACTTTGTTTTTGTACCAGCTAAGGGTCTTACCAAATAAATACGCTTTTAATTAGTCCATTAAAACCATGACTCTACTGATTTCTGTTGTATTATTAATTTCAAGAAATAATTGTAGTTCTGACAACATCCAGGGTCTGAATTCTTTAATTTTTGTGATATATGATGGGATTCTAGTTGAGAGGATTAAACGTTTAAACTCTATTTGGAGCTTCATTATCAGAGAGTCATGATCTGAGAAGGGGCATGGAACTATTGAGAAGTTGAGGATTGTTGTTTGTAAATCTTGAACTATGAATAATGCATCTATTCTGGTTTCTGTTCCAAATCTATGGTCTTTATGGGAAATAATAAGGATTTATCATCTTTTACTTTAAAAGTGTTTATTAAATGAAATGAATCAATCCATCTTTTTACGGATTTTGAAATAGTTGCTATGCAAAAAGATGTCGTGGTGGTTTCAGAAGCTTCTAAAGTACAATTAAAGTTTCCTCCAAGTAGAAGATTTCCTTTATAATTGTTGGAAATAAAATCTAGGTGGGTTTTAACCATTCTTGCTCCAATACCTGGTAGCCAATATAAATTAGCTAAGGTCCATATTCTGTTATTAAATTTAATTATAACAAATGCTAGTAGACCTTCTTTATCTTCAGATTTATAAATAACTTTTGGAGGGATTATGTTTTTCTTCCAGAGAATTGATACTCCTTTTGTCTTTGTTCTATAGGAGGATTGAGCTAAGGCTGTATAGACCTTAGGTTCCTAATAAAGCTATCATTAGTCTTAAAATGCATTTCCTGGAGAAATACTACTTATGCCTTATTTAGTTTTAAATATTTTAGTAAGTTTGATATTTTATTTGCATTATTTAAGTCATTAGTATTTAATGATAAGAATGTTAAATCCATTTCAAGTTATTGTTGGAAGAAACTTTCTGCTTCTTTTTTTTTTATTTTGATTATAGTAGTTATACCATATTCTCTGATAACACTGAATGTTATTTTTGTGTGCGTAAACTTGGGAATGTGATTTCATGTTCTTGTTTCTTTAAATACAAGTAGGGCAACATTCTGGTCAGGCTTTAAAAAAGTACTTCTATAAAAAATTAATTCTAAAGTATCAAATACAAGTAAATATGAATTTCCCATTAAACATGGAATGAACGTCATTCCTAATCCAATAGATAAAGATCGATCTATTGGATTATCACTCATACCATTAACCAACAATATCAACTGAGCTCCATATGTTAAATTATTATATAGAGAATGTTCTTAAAAGAGATATGAAATTCTATATTATTCTATTATTGTGCTATAGTATTTCATATATCAGGATGGAATGTTAGTAGTGTAAACAATTATTATGTTGACTTAGAAAATATCCAATATTTAGTTACCCTTAAGAGATTCCAAACATGTCAGATATGTCATTTTGGATAAATTAAATGCAACAGAGGAGCATACACTAAATAAGCCAAGAACAAAAAGATTATTACTAAAATAATTTGACTAAAAGGACTCTGCAGGAGACAATGAGTGATTACCAATGAAATATGAATTTACTGTAGGTGTACTGTCTTCCTTTACTTTCCCACTCTTCAGCTCACCAATCTCAACTTACACTTATGAAAAGACATGGCTTATCAGTGGTATCCTGACTCTGAGTAAAGGAGCCCTACATTCTTGTGTGCAGTGCTTTTACATATTTATAGATTTACAAAGCAGAGTCTAACAATGAACTATGATCACCCTGACAATTCCCATCCTGCATAGGGCACCTCTTGCTTCCAGAATGGGTAATCACATCAGGTCTAGATTGAATGTGAAGGTACCTATATGGTAAGCAAGACTTACCCTAGGTAAGTATTAATCAAATAGTATTTAGAGCATCTTCGAGAGTTCTCGGGGCAGTTAGAAAACTCTTAAGCCTCTCCTCCCTTGACCAAAAAACAGAGATTTCCCTTCCCTTTCTTTCCCTTGTTTTAAATCAGTACTAATAAAAGAAATTCAGCAAACATAGGTAAACAGAAGTGACATTCAGTAGTCCATCTTGTACATGACTCGCAATCCATTAAACAAGTCACTGACTAACATCACTTTAGTAAACATTATAAAAACAAATTAGAAATAATTTCCTAGCTCATTAAATTTTCCAATAAAGCAAAAAGTTAAAAATAAGCTATTTTAATTAATAGTATAAAGCATTTCAATTTTTCCTTGCATGTATACATTACAATGAATAAATATTTAGTAGTTTTTATAAACGTTTGTATTTATGTATTTAATGCGTTTTTAAATAATTTATTGAGTGATTATGTATTTTAAATCAATGAGGAATGGTGTTCTTTTAAAGTTGAATATTGAAGTGTGTTTTTAGCACAAATGAGCTTTGTAAGCAGATGTTTTTAATTTTAATTATTCATCTAATGAACTTTATTGGTTGGTGCAGACCACATGTATTAGGTGCTTTCAAACATTATTTGTTAGTCTGTTTGTTTGTGTACCTGTAATGGCTGGTGGGTTTTGGATTTATTGGCTTTGGATATGGTTTGTTTTAGCCATGAGAAAATGAAGTGACTGAGCCTGGAAGCGGACCCGATCCTGCAAACACACCTGGTTTACAAAGACCTGGAGAATGTATGAGTATAGGAATCGCAAGAGTAATTGTTCAGGCTTTAAAGCCTCAGGTACTTCTTCCCATTACTGACAATTTTGACATATTAGAATGGTTAAAAAATCCCATGGACACTAAATTGTATAGATGAAAGTTAACCTCAAGGAATGAAAAAATTAGGGTTTAAGGGTCTGGAAATACCCTAACAATGTGGAACCGGTACACCATTATGAACTTGTTATTTAACGAATGGTATTAGTATATTGAGGCTCATTATAAAAGAAAAAAATAATTAGAATTTGGAAGGAAATTAGAGGGATATGCTGTTTGAGTATGCTGTTTGAAGAAAAAGAAAAAGTATGGGAAGTGGATGCTAAATGTTCGTTTTAGAACAAAGAAAAGTTAAGAAAGAGAGATTGAGGAATACCAAAATGATGTTAGTAAGCCACCTGCTACAAAATGGAAACACAATAGCAGAGTAGGCTATAAGAAGAAGTAACATTAGGTATGATTCCAGTAGTATTCCTGAGGAAGAAGAAGGGTGGATTAATTACGATACTGAGTTTCCACCATTAAATGGAACAAAGCACCATGTAAATGATAATAGGTATCAAAATTTTCAATGGAGGGAGGAGAAGGGAGAGGAGATATTAAATACAGTTACTAACCACATTTTCCCCTGAGGAGACGGAAATTTTGACACAACAGTGAGCTCTGATACTAGTTTATTAGTGGAGGATGAGTCAAGTACAGGTATCCTGCACACAGGAACTACATATTCACTTGATAATTTTTCTATTTATAATTTTAGTAATATTTGCATTAATAAAACACACTTTGATATTTTAAGTAAAGGATTCAAATTCATTCCTAATATGAAAGGTGACCTGGTTCAGTCCTTAATAGATATGAAGTTGTTCCTAAGGAAAGTGAATCTTAGTGAATCTTAGGTCACTACCCCTAGGGTGTTGGATGCAGGGCCAGGAAAATATGCTCATCAGGAAAATATATAATCCCATATCATCCCCAGATTAGAAACCTTGACCTGATATTAGAGAAGAAGAGAAAATTTAAGTTTGTGGAGAAAGAATATAATATCACAAAAGAAGAATACAAAACATTGAATGAGTTAAGGTTTAATAATCAAGTCAGGGTCATGAAACCTGACAAAGGGGAGGGTGGTTATAATGGAAAACATTATCTATGATGGTAAAATGAATACGATTTTAGGTGATGGTAATAAATATAGAATAGTTTCCTTAAATGAAGTACAACTAGCTTACCAAAAATAGACAATATTTTAGACAATTTGCTACTGCATAATAGATGTCAAATTACATCAGTTTTGTATGTACCTAAACCAAGGATACCCATTATTTTGGGATACCCAGGTACATAAGAATGTTAGTGACCCACCGTTAAGACCGATAGTTTCAGCGGATGGTTCCAAGACTACCAACTTGGCCAAATATGTGGATATAACAGCGAAGCATATTTGGGCCATGAACAATATATATACTGAAGGATTCTTGGGACCTATTGAGGGACATTGAGTCTGAGTTATTTTCAAATGGTATTTAATGCGTTTTAAATAATTTATTGAGTGATTAAGTGTATTTTAAATCAATGAGGAATGGTGTTCTTTTTAAAGTTGAATATTGAAGTGTTTTTAGCAATTTCAAATGAGCGTTGTAAGCACATGTTTTTAATGTTAATTATTCATCTAATGAACTTTATTGGTTGGTGCAGACCACATGTGAGTATATTAGGTGCTTTCAAACATTATTTGTTAGTCTGAAGAAGTCTTACATGTTTGAGGAGAAAACGCATTTGTGGATGTTAACAGCGTACGCTTTAGTGATTTGTTTCTTGTACCTGTAATAAAGTGAGTTGGTCATCGGCTGGTGGACTGCTTCCGTGGTTTTGGATTTATTGGCTTTGATTTTGAATTTGGCGCCTTTTTGGTTTTTGTTTGTTACGGCGCTATATCATGGATAGCAGTGCTACGGCTTTGAACCGGGAGGACTTGGGACAGTCCTGAAATTAATAGGTCAGCTAACCGAGTTGATTGAATTACTCACCCACTCTGTTCGGTTCTGGTTGCTACAAAAGAAGCCATGAGGTGGATGGCACGTCCGAATGGACGGAGGAAGCAGGGCATTCCAAAAATAAGAGGAAAAGACATAATCTGAAAGAAGCCCTGGATTTGGAGGAAGCGGAACCGAATGGTAGCAACTTGATCCTGCAAACACACCTATGGTTTTACAAAGACCTGGAGAATGTATGAGTAGCAAGAGTCGGGTTTAACTGTCCGGAATCGCAAGAGTAATTGTTCAGGCTTTAAAGCCTCAGGTACTGTTCTTCCCATTACTGACAATTTTGACATATTAGAATGGTTAAAAAATCCCATGGACACTAAATTGTATAGAACAGAAGAAGGCACCAGTGGATGGTGACTTATGCTATGAAAGTTAACAAATTGTCTGGTATGATGTATAGATACAAATCAATGAATATAGAAAATTGTTATCTCAAGGAATGTATTAAACAAAAAATAGTACCATAGGGTTTAAGGGTCTGGAAATACCCTAACAATGTGGAACCCGGTACACCATTTCATACTGAACTTGTGAATGTATTTAACGAATGTGGTATTAGTATATTGAGGCTCATTATAAAGAGAAAATAATAGAAAATTAGAAAGTTTGGAAGAGGAAATTAGAGTCCTGGATGATTTCATTAAAAAGGATATGCTGTTTGAAGTTAAAAGAAAAGAAAAATATTTAAGTATGGGCCAGTGGATGCTAAATGTTCCGTTTTAGAACAAAGAAAAGTTAAGAAATTAAGGAGAGATATTGAGGAATACCAAAATGATGTTGTTACCTAAGCCGCTACAAAATGGGAACACAATAGCAGAGTAGGCTATAAGAAGAGTAACATTAGGTATGATTCCAGTAGTATTCCTGAGGAAGAAGAAGGGTGGATTAATTACGATACTGAGTTTCCACCATTAAATGAACAAAGCACCATGTAAATGATAATAGGTATCAAAATTTTCAAGGAGGGAGAAGGGGAGGGAGATATTAAATACAGTTACTAATACCCTTGTACCCACCCACATTTTTTTAACTGAGGAGACGGAAATTTTGACACAACAAGTGAGCTCTGATACTAGTTTATTAGTGGAGGATGAGTCAAGTACAGGTATCCTGCACACAGGAACCATATATTCACTTGATAATTTTTCTATTTATAATTTTAGTAATATTTGCATTAATAAAACACACTTTGATATTTTAAGTAAAGGATTCAAATTCATTCCTAATATGAAAGGTGACCTGGTTCAGTCCTTAATAGATATGAAGTTGTTCCTAAGGAAAGTGAATTCGTGGTCACACTACCCTAGGGTGTTGGATGCAGGGAAATATGCTCATCAGAAAATATATAATCCCATATCATCCCCAGATTAGAAACCCTTGACCTGATATTAGAGAAGAAAATTAGAGAAGAATTTAAGTTTGTGGAGAAAGAATATAATATCACAAAAGAAGAATACAAAACATTGAATGAGTTAAGGTTTAATAATCAAGTCAGGGTCATGAAACCTGACAAAGGGGAGGGGTGGTTATAATGGAAACATATCTATGATGGTAAAATGAATACGATTTTAGTGATGGTAATAAATATAGAATAGTTTCCTTAAATGAAGTACAACTAGCTTACCAAAAAATAGACAATATTTTAGACAATTTGCTACTGGAAGGCATAATAGATGTCAAATTACATCAGTTTTTGTATGTACCTAAACCAAGGATACCCATTATTTTTGGGATACCAAAGGTACATAAGAATGTTAGTGACCCACCGTTAAGACCGATAGTTTCAGCGGATGGTTCCAGACTACCAGCTTGGCCAAATATGTGGATATAACAGCGAAGCATATTTGGGCCATGAACAAATATATACTGAAGGATTCTTGGGACCTATTGAGGGACATTGAGTCTGAGTTATTTTCAAATGATCTAATTTTTGTGACAATTGATGTCATTGATTTATTTTCATGCATACCCCACAATGAAGGAATGAGGTTATTTGAGGATATGATTTTTTTAGACAAAAACATTTGGAGAAGAATGCAGTGGTAGCATTGGTTGACGTTGTACTAAGGAACAACTTTATGGTTTTCAATGATGAGTATTACCAGCAAATTAGTGGAGTAGCAATGGGTGCGGCTCATGCCCCACATATGCTAACATTGTGTTAAGCTTGGGAGTCCAATTTGTCCACAATTCAGGATATACACAATATTGGACTCTTTACAGGCGGTTTTAGATGACATAGTTATTTTTGGACTGGGGTAGTGAGAAATTTTTGGAATTCATGAATTATTTACAGAACACTACTAATTTCTTAAAATTCACGTATACCACGTCCACAGATAGGTTACAATATTTGGACGTTGAGAAAGAACGTGAACAATAGGGACTTTGAAACCAAGGTTTTAGAAAAACACCTTCTGTAATTTCTATTTACATTTCACTAGCGCACCCCGCATTGTAAAAAGAATATTGTCAAGGGACAATTTGTGAGGGGTGTCGATGACTAGTAAAGATGATGATTTCATTAAGGAATGTAATACACTGGAGGAATGTTTTTAGCCAGGGCTATCCATCTGAATTTGTTTCTAGAACTAGAAAAGAGGTAGAGGAAAATAGACCAGGTAAATACAAACCTATAAAAGGTATAGAATTAACTGTAAATAATGATAATTTGCCATCTTTTATTAACTATAATAAAACCAATGTAGTTAATGATGGACAGTATAATTCAGCATTGGTGATGGAATTTAATAATTTGAATATCAAAGTAAGAAAGATTTTTCAGAAAGAATGGAGCAATTTTGTTTCATTCACTGACATTCTGAATAATAAGAAAGAGATGCCTAAGGTTGTGTATAAAATGGTAGAAGTATTAAAAATTTGTTGGAAAATAATAAAGTAACAACAATGAAATTTCTATGAAAATGTTACTATATGACAAAAATAGAAAATATGGAACGTATCAATGTGGACACTGTAATCAGTGCCCACATATTAGTAACAGAATGGAAATATTGGTGCCAACAAGGGACATTAATATTACTGCCTCTGGATATTTCAATGGTGACACACAAGGTGTGGTGTATTTAGCTATGTGTTTGGAATGTAAGTCATATTATGTGGGGAAGACGGAGAGAGCATTAAAGAAGAGAATTTACGAGCATATTTATGAGATATCTAAGAAAAAGAAACAAATGCTCTGTTCAAACACATGCTAGATTGCAATAATGCTAGATTCACCTTCTTTGTATTGGAACAGGTTAAAAAGAAATAAGAGGAGGCCTTTGGGAAGAAAAGTTAAATTTAAAGAGCTCTGGTGGCAGATTTTATTAGATGCAACCAATTCCCCAGGGCTTAATGACCACATTTCTTTAACTTCAGTGTTAAAGTTAAGAGCAGCCAAGATTTAATTTTATCAGCAATTGCTCTTTAGGAACAGCAGATGGTGCTAGTAGGCTAGGAATGAATTTTTAGGAAACAAAAGTAGAAAGGGTTTTAAATGAATAAATATTTAGTAGTTTTTATAAACGTTTGTATTTATGTATTTAATGCGTTTTAAATAATTTATTGAGTGATTATGTATTTTAAATCAATGAGGAATGGTGTTCTTTTAAAGTTGAATATTAAAGTGTGTTTTTAGCAATTTCAAATGAGCCTTGTAAGCAGATGTTTTTAATGTTAATTATTCATCTAATGAACTTTATTGGTTGGTGCAGACCACATGTGAGTATATTAGGTGCTTTCAAACATTATTTGTTAGTCTGAAGAAGTCTTACATGTTTGTGGAGACGAAAACGCATTTGTGGATGTTAACAGCGTTTACGTTTTGCAGTGATTTGTTTCTTGTACCTGTAATAAAGTGAGTTGGTCATCGCTGGTGGACTGCTTCCGTGGTTTTGGATTTAATGTATACATTTCTACTTATATTGTAGTGTCAGTAGCTGTCTTTGAAATCTGTACAATACTTCACTTCTTCAAATCATTCCTTTTTCAATTCAGGTTTTGTTTTGTCAAAACGGCAACAATATTTCAAGGGCACAATTAATATTTAGACTGATCTTTCAAATAAATAACTTGTCAGTTGTCAATTGAGTTAGTTTAATGTGTGGTTAGTGCAAATATAGCATGTTGCAAAAATAATATGTATTTTTTCGTGTGTTCTAGAGACTGTCATATGCAAGTGACATGTATAATGTAGCATATATAGAGCAGATAGCTTATGGATTCAGGTTGTTAAAGTAAGTTATGCCTATTAATCAGGCAGTTTCATTTAAATTCACAAGTAATTTGGGGACATTTCAGTTGAGTTTCCAGGAATGTGTAGTCCATTGTGAATAATTGAGTCCACTTTTCCTCATAAACATATGTCACAATTCATTAAACAAAGCAGAGTCTAACATCTGTCTAATAATCATTATAAAGGCAAAGAATAGTAATTTCCTAGCTCTTCAAACTTTCTGATATTGCATTGATAGTAAGCTATTTTAACTGGAAGACTAAAACATTTCAATACTTCCTTGTGAATATATATTTTTACTTTTACTGTAGTGTCAAGAACTGTCTTTGAAATCCTATGCATTACTTCTTTCAAGTAATTCATTTTACAGTTCAGATTATATTTTGTCAAAATGTCAATAGCATTTTAAGGGCACATTTAATATTTAAACTGATATTTTAAATGGATAGCTATCAGTTACCAAGGGAGTTTGTACAGAGTGTGAGGTAACTGCAAAGATAACATGCTGAAAATGTAATATGTATCTTTTCATGTACACTAGAGACTGACAATTTCAAGTAACATATACAATGTAACTTTTACAGTTCAGACAGCTTGTGAAATCAGCATGTTAA
>NC_056746.1:661902254-661909754 GCF_019279795.1 Protopterus annectens
GATTATTGTTGCAGATATGGTGGGGGGGAGACAGAGATGTGAATTAACAACTATTATATCCTTGCAGTATGAGGTCCTCAGACATTTTTTCCTCTTTATGTCTTTCAGGCATCATGTCCAGAGAGTGCTTGCCAGACTATTCCCCCCAGGAGAATGAGGTTATTATAAACCACCTGCTGCAGCACTACCACACCCTATTTGGCCATGCACCCCATGATCTGCAGGAGAGTAATGCCCTGTGGAATGAGCTCTTCCACAGGGTAAATGATGCTGCCTGCATAATTGCAGTTATGAGCAGGTCCAACATCATTACACTGACCTACTCTGCCATGCCTGTCAGCATGTTGCTACAGTTAGGAAGGATCAGCTAGCCACGGATAGGGGTCTTGCCATCCAGCCTCCTGACACATACTGAGGAGCTCCTTGCCAGCCTGGAGGCACCTGTTACTCACAAAATGGATCAGGATCGTGCAGGTAAGGCCCCAGGGCACATCAGTAGACCACTGTTGCTTAACCATCTGCATCTATAGAGTTTAATCATGCATATGTGAGATACAATATATATAGTTTGTCTATCAGTGGATTTTACTTATATATAGTTAGTTGCTGTATTGTAGTAATACACAGATGTGCATAATCTGTAGTATTGTGGGTTTGTACTGTTGATGTACTGTAATGCTGTTCCCACCCTGTACCAATGCCACAGGTGTGGCTACTGACATCTCATCTCTCACACAACTATGTAGGTCCCTCTGGTATACCTCTGGGGCAGCAGCCTGTAGCTGGTGAGTATGGTGTTGTTTGTTCAGGTTTGCCAATACACTGGCCATGTTATGGCCATGATATTTGCCATGCACACATTTAACACACCTACCCATAATGCATGCTGTACATGTTCACTTATTGTTGCTGTTAACTGCACTGCATCACAGTGGTCACCATGGTGGCATATCTGAAGGGTATGTAAGAGTACTGCAATATAATTAACAACCTGTCATTGCAAGACGTGCACACAGAGATGCGCATAATGGTGGGACAAATGGCCTACAGTAGGAACATGTCTGAAACATCACCCTTATACAGTGCTACAGCAGTGTATATACCACTATTACAATGGCAACTGTTACAGATCTACACAACGGCATATCACAATACCACATTCCACAAACATTACAACCTGTAATGTGGTCTTAACATGAGCAATGAATGTGTAATATGGAATCCTATGTTAGGACAGCAAATATGGGGAATACATACTTTAACAAACACTGGAAGCATATGTGTGCATACACTCCAAATAACATATTGTGGAAGCAGCTTTTGAGGTACTGACAGCATTCACTCTTCATGAGTATGCACCTTCCAGCAAGTACAGGTCCTCAATGTCACAGCAAGAAATGGTCTGCTGTCCAAGATATTTGTCCATTCAATGTGCCCACTCACCTGCAACATAGGCAGCCGTGGCTTGCACACATCTTACAAGCCATGGAATGGATCCCATACCCAACATGTAGCATGCAAAAGTGGGACATGTAGCCTTACCTCACCATTGCATATACCATGGCAAACAGTGAAAACAGTCATGTATGTGACGAGAATGTATGGGACAACATTAATGTAGAAAATAAACAGATGGTCATCCAAGACAGATGATAACACATGTTGCAAACTGGTCATGCGGGCTGCCTAGTAACATGCTGCAACACTGATAGAGTTGCAGAAGTGCCTAGCAACTACTGATTGTGCAGTACTTGTGTTGACAATCGCCTTGACTCTGCATAAGTGTGGCCCATTGGTTAGGGTAATTAGATTGGACAGTTGTTCCACAGGAAACATCAGACAAGACTCTCTACAGGTAGCATATGCATAACATCAAATGTCCCCCAAAGGCATGTGCTGCAATGTGTAATGGTGTACCAAGACCAAGTTGGAAACCTACAGACAGTATCAATTAAGATACATATGCTGCTCAAGCAACACCTCACCCCACATCAGGCCACCATCCCCATCTGTACCTTGCTGGTGCCAGTGTACACCTGTATGTTTTCCATTCATTAGCAGGGACTAGGTCGGTACACATGGCATTCTGAATTTGTGACACTGCAAAATGACACTCATAGTTGTCAAGCATCTGCAAAAAGGCTGAGGATGTGGAGGAGTGTCATCCTGAAACACAACAGTGAATTGAAGCAGACATCCAATGCTTGCTAAGAATGGCAGTATCTGCATACAGTCAAGGTCATGAATTGTGGCAGACATAACCCTGACTCCACAGCAATAGTGAAGGCACCTCCAAGGGCTGTGCACATGAGTTGACCTTGCAATCTTGTAGAGTTGGGGGACATTTGTAGGGCAGAGTGACCAAATACTGACAAATGCAGATGGCCCATGCTAGTATTTCCCTTCCAGGAATAGTGACTTCTGTAGTAACTTAACAGTTGGTTCAACAAACCATCATGTTAAGGGTCTGCACACTTATGTACCCACATATTGTATGCATCTCAATCAGCATCTGCACAACTAACACATGTGTTTGATACTGCATTTAATTGCACAGGTCATATGTCAAATATCAGGTTGGTGTAATGTTACCATATGCAGTATTGTGGCCCCATGGCATATCAGGGAAGAGGGTGCTATGTCAATAAGGGTGTGTACACTCCTCACAGTCACTGTAAGGTTTGAAGTTTGTCAGTGTAATTGTATTTTATTGGTCATACATGCACCGCTGATGATGAGATCTGCAAATCAGACATCAGGCATTCACTAATGACATCTGTCCAAATATCATCCCAGGTATGTGTCAGACAAACACATAGGGGCTGTGAGCAGCAAAGCAAACATAACTGACACACATATACACATTCAGCAATGGCGTGTACACCTGTGAGGTATGGTGCACAGTACATGCCAGGGTGCTGAACAGGTGCACAGCAATTCTGTGTACATGGATACAGTGTGTCCCAGGGGAAGGGGCATCATCTACTAACACAACCCATGCATCACAAAGATGTATAATGTTGGTAACATGGATTGACTATAGCTGCAGTGCATGCTGTTGAGTGCCATATGTCATGCATGTTGAAAGATGGGTAATGAGAGGTCTGTGTGTAATATCTTTGTGCAACCTGACCTGTAAGTGTGTGTGTGTGTGTGTGTGTGTGTGTGTGTGTGTGTGTGTGTGTGTGTGTGTGTGTGTGTGTGTGTGTGTGTACAGTTAAGCAATGACATACAGGTCTTAAAGTGTGTTTCTTGTTTTCCTCTCACTGATAGTGAGGTGGGTCAGGGTCCCTCCTGCAGGCAAACTGATGTTAGTGTCCAAACAGACACTGACATAAATGATAGGTGTGTTAATGCACAAGCAAGGCTGTCAGGGGATGCAGTTGCACTATTGTTTGACATCCCACTGTTATCCACCCCATCCCTGCACACAGTCACATTGCCTATACATACCCCATCACCAGTGGACGTAGATGAGGAAAAGTTGGCAGGTGGTGGCATGGGACAGGACAGTGTGGTGCCTTTAGCATGTGTGTCTGGACACTGCAGCTATAGCTGGATGCCCGGTGAGGTACCACACAGGCAGATGTACAGGGGTGCTCATAGGAGGGCTGCTGGTCATCATGCCCCTGGCAGAAGTGCCACATCTGTTGTCACCAGACACATGTTTCAGGATGTCATGGAGGTGCAGGCACATGTGGAACTGTATACCAGACAGTGTCTGAGGGTGCAGAGGGCTACTCATTCTGCTGTTATTGACAAAATCCGTGATCTTGCAGATGTCCACCATTATTTTGCAGAGGTCCTGGGTAGATGGTTGAGTGAGATGGTGGGAATCCTCAACAGTGAAATGTCTATGCCTGAGCGTATGGAGGGAGTTGTACGACAGCCACGTGGACGTGGGCCAGCAACACCAACAGCTGGAGGCCAGCATGGATGTGCAAGACATCAGAGCCACTCCTGTAGTGGCAGTCATAGCAGGCTGTAATACTGCAGAGTTCATGTTAACAGGTTAAGTAGTTGTCATGTCCATGGCTAGAGACAGTAAACTGCACACCCTGCTAGATATGATCTGCAGCTGTCCAACAAACCCCTGTAGAGGGCAGCCACATAGCAGAACTGTGTGCATGCATATATACACACACATCACCAGTATAGCTAAGGCAACCCCATACCTACACACACCATATCGCAACAGCCCAATTAAAAATGAAACCCCCTAACACACACACATGATGTCAAATGAATGGCTCAGCCTAAGTCTCTGGCAAACCCACAACACATCATGTGCATATGATGACACCTGTGCCACATCTCTGTCATCCATAACATCGATGTAGGGACAAGTTAATATGGTTCTGATGCACAGGGTGACTGTACTACAGTGTTCCAATGTAATGCTGTGTAACATGTTTTCAGTAATAAAGGTTATTGCTTACATGTCAGGATGTGTAGCTGTCCAGCCATGTTGTATTATAGCTGTTATTAACACTGAGTGATTGTGATCTCCATAATGTATTCCGTTTGTGTTGTAGGTGTCCATGTGTCAGCAGGATGTTGCGCTGCTGTTGTTTCCTACAAGGGGTATGGCACTGTGGTGACACCTTGACTGTGCCATATCCTGGGTACAGCTAAACACAAGTCACAGGTCTATATAACAGTTACTGTATGTGCCACATGCCTGATAGGTATGAGGGGTGTATACAGGTGAGTGCATGGTGGCTGATGTCAGCAGTCCTTCTACAGTAGACAATGGTAAGCATACAGGGTGATACACACTACATGTTTGTGTATAACACACACACACACACACACACACACACACACACACACACACACACACACACACACACACACACACACACACACACAGACTTTGGTGTTGATGCAATACACAGAGAATCCTGTACACATGGATGTATGTACTTTTGCAAGAAGCCCATTTTAGTCTATGTAATTCCACCAAGACAGAATAGGCACAGCATCACATTGCAAAATAATCAGTCTGCTAGTTTAATGTCATTAACGATGGTACTGGCAGGGTGTGTGTCCTCTTCCCCAATGTAGTGCAATCCTCAACTTGGTAAACATAGGTGTGCTGGTGTGGGTGGCACAGCCCTCCCCTTTGGAGGGTGTAGGGTGGTGTAGAACTGCAGATAGTGTGACTGACAACTTCTTAACCTGTTAGCATGAACTGTGTAGTATTACAGCCAACTAAATGGGGATACACTCAACAATAACTGCAATGATGGTGGCTGTGTCCACAAGATCCCACCCAGCTATATATACCAACCCCAGTATCGCTGTGCAGCTATACAGTGGAGAAGTGGGCATTTACACATCTACTACTAGTTGTGATGGAATTAATTTCCACAGGATGATATCTGTGAAATGTTGGCATTTGCCAGTCAGTTCTCGGACAGATGACCTCCTGAGACATGTATATTCTGCAAACTGAAGTAGTTCCCTTCACATACACACACAGTCTTACTTGGCAACACTGGGACTAGAACCCCTACCTAGGTACATAGTGCTACTAATGTGTATGGCCTTAATTGCAGACACCACACAGCTTTTAGGATTAGGTGTGATCCAGGTTACATGTTAAGTGAAGAGCATCACCAGACCTTGTACAGTATGGTAATAGGGGATGTACTGGTTGTTTATGAACAGCACATAGTGTGACATACTGTCATATACACATTGACAAACACATAACAGACATACATACATCTGAGATACCTGGGCTTATCAGTGCTAACTACCTTGTCAGTGTGTCAATTCTGTTACAGATAAGTTGCACACAGCACACACATCACTGGGCTGGATAGTGTAATCAGTTACATGTATGGTTGATGGTGACAGTGATCCTCATACAGTGGACTTTGGGACATGTACTGGGGGTACCATGGTGTAAAGACAGTATACCCAGCATTCACACCCCACATTGGATATTGTAATCACTGAAACCCATGATAATACTCTGACATACACATTGACCAGGACTGCAATACAACCCCTTGTCTATCTCAAGAGTGCTACTACAGGGATATGCATCTATTGCACATGCCATAGGAATAGTAGGGAGATGTATTGTCATGGCTCTCCTACGGTCAGCAACATCAATATCCCTTATACTGTGTGGCAAGGTGTATTGTATTCAGAGAATGTTGCATCAGAATGTTGTATCCTACAAATATGCACACTTGTACACATACACACACTTACCAGAACTCCAAGGGTAACCCATGCCTATCTACCCATTTGTACAACAGTGTTATGCTGGTACTGCAAGCTCCAGGTAGCCCATAGGGTGATGAGTGCGGCAAGGTACATGTAATGTCCATTAAAGCAGCAGCCATATCTAACTATGGCAATGGGGGTGTGGTTGGTGTGAAGGGCTTCAGGGTATTATCAACTACAGGTATAGAAACACCCAGACACTGTTATTTTCAGTAATGCACACTTTCACATTTGTCAGTACTGGGGTCCATAGGTGCAGGTGTTCATAGATGTGTACAAGGATATTGTCCATGGAGAGATGGGAAGAGTAGGGGATGTGCGTACAGTGGTATCATGCCATCTCCCATTTGCCAGCAAGCCGTCTATCAACTGATGCCACAGGAGTAATCCTCAGGGTGAGAGTTAAATGCAACATCCAATCATCTGGTTGCCTCTTGCAGAGGGCCAGTGAGGTGCTCCAGTTGACATGCATGCAACATGTATTACATAACATGGTCAGTGTCTGTCTTGTACCCAAGTATGTTCTTTTGACTGTGGTAGTGTAGTTGAGGTATCCATGACATGTGGTGCATACAGGGTTGGGATTCCTAGCAGTGGCATTCATAACACAGATGGGCAGACATATCAGCGTCACTTAAGCATAGATTGCCTGTAAGCAGCCAAGATGGATACCTGACATCTGCACATCTGTACAGGGGACAGACAGACATCAGCCAGCTAACTGGTTATGCATTAGGATGACTGTGTTGACAGATAGACATCTGACACTGATAGGTATGCCATTACTACATGACAGCAGTCCTCAGTGACATGTCCTATACACACAGTAGTCTACAGTTAATGTCCACATGTCAGATCAATATCCAGTAGGAAATACTTAATGACACAGCTCACGCACCAAGAACATAACAGTGAGGATTCAGAGTCCATCTTTGCATGCAGGGGTGTTTGGTTACAATACTACAATCTGCAATCTACTCTTACTTGGGAAAGCACTGTCAACAGTAGTAACATAATGATACACTACATGCCAGTGTGACTGAATATAAACTGGGATACTACCCATGTATGTAACACATTCAAATGAAAAAGAGTGTTGTACAAGCCATATATACTCAGGTGCAGCAGACAGTAGACTCTCACCCCTTGCTACTGTAATGACAGCACATAAATGCATGTTATGTACATGGAATTAAATACACGTATTAAAAATGTCATTACCCTGCTATTTTATCAGACTGGAATGTGATCAATCTG